>NC_091180.1:21754272-21841772 GCF_040958095.1 Procambarus clarkii | reverse complement strand
GAGAGAGAGAGACAGACAGAGAGAGACAGAGAGAGACAGACAGACAGAGAGAGACAGACAGACAGAGAGAGACAGACAGACAGAGAGAGACAGACAGACAGAGAGAGAGAGACAGAGACAGAGTGAAAGAGAGAAAAGAAGAGAAAAGTGTGTGGTGATGACGCATGCTCCTCTCTTATTACTGTTGTTGAGAGTGACACTAATGTGTGACAGTAATCACCGCCCGACACTGACAGCTGCACCAACACCCCAGTGTACGGGTCCGCTTGTCTTCGGCCTCCTCTCATTATTTCTTGTCGCATTCTTCCTCTTTCTCTTCTTCAACTTCTTCTATTTGGTTTAATGAGATAGGCTTAGTGTTAGACATTAGACCTATCAACCCCTACAGTTCAGAATGTTTGGTAATATGTTTATTGTTTGTGATGTGTGTCTATGTATGTATTAACACGATGTACTGAACGGGGTGAGAATAGCTTGAGCTACCTCATCCCTTTGTGTGTATTTTACATCAATAAACTTACTTCAATTTCAATTTCAAACCCCTAGTGTCTTTAAGGCCAACACAATAGCTACCAAGCAAAGTATACTTAAATCCTCAATATAATCCAGGACAAAAGTATACCCTCTGTGTATATATGTACACCAACAAACGAGATACACTTCTCAGTGTATACACAGGGACAAGTGAGGTAGACTTGAATCACTTTCTGTGGCTGAGTGCTCGATAATGCACTGTACACTGAAGGCAGCTCCCCAACCCTGTCTATGTAGGACAGACGAAGATGTACAGATTATGGTTAGCATTGTATTATCGTACGGCCACGTCTGTGGCGGGGAAAAAGAAAATACAAACAAAGCAAGAAATGTGTCACAGGGACTCTTGCCACTTCTCAATACGGAAGTTGAAATTTCTAGTGTGTGTATACGTGGAGTGTTTTGTGACCTGGATGTATGAGTGACTCTGGAGCTCCCTGATCTTAGTGTATGACCCCAAGAGCTCCCTGATCTTAGTGTATGACCACGAGAGCTCCCTGATCTTAGTGTATGACCCCAAGAGCTCCCTGATCTTAGTGTATGACCCCAAGAGCTCCCTGATCTTAGTGTATGACCCCAAGAGCTCCCTGATCTTAGTGTATGACCCCAAGAGCTCCCTGATCTTAGTGTATGACCCCAAGAGCTCCCTGACCTCAGCTTATGACCCTGAGAGCTCCCTGACCTCAGCTTATGACCCTGAGAGCTCCCTGACCTCAGCTTATGACCCTGAGAGCTCCCTGACCTTAGTGTATAACCCCGGAGCTCCATATGGCCTCGCGACGGTGAGGAGACGTAAGGTCACTGATCAGAGCCTCTGCCAGGCAGCCCGATGCCATTGTCCTTCCAGGCTGACGCCTCTTTGCGTCGGATGACGAAGGATGCACGTCAGTCGTCGGATGACGCAGGACGCACATCAGTCGTCGGATGACGCAGGACGCACGTCAGTCGTCGGATGACGCAGGACGCACGTCAGTCGTCGGATGACGCAGGACGCACGTCAGTCGTCGGATGACGCAGGACGCACGTCAGTCGTCGGATGACGCAGGACGCACGTCAGTCGTCGGATGACGCAAGAAGCTCGTCAGTCGTCGGATGACGCACATCAGTCGTCGGATGACGCACATCAGTCGTCGGATGACGCAGGACACACATCAGTCGTCGGATGACGCAGGACACACATCAGTCGTCGGATGACGCAGGACGTACGTCAGTCGTCGGATGATGCAGGACGCACGTCAGTCGTCGGATGACGCACGCCCGTCGTTGAATGACGCAGCCATCTTATCTAAGTGTAGTGTGATGTCTGAAACTCGTCTCAGAGTGTATGGCGATGTATTATGAATAGCAAGAATTGTATCCGAGTGTATCGCGATGTATAATGTATGACAGCCCGAAACGCTGCGCGTACTAGTGGCTTTTCAAGATTGTAAATACCACGCTATGTATCCTCACAAACCCAATGTACCCTCTTGTATATAAATAAATAAAAACAAATAGGTGTATCCGAGTGCTTCATTGCATAAGAGGCAGTAGGCCAAAATTCTCCCAATACACAATGAATGACATGAATTTTATACAATCGTTTTCACCGTCTGTGATGCGGGAGTCCGCAATGACGGCGTGCTATGACGAGGCAGGTATACCAGAAGCAGCAGGAGCAGCAACAGCAGCAGGAGCAGCAGGAGGAGCAGCAACAGCAGCAGGAGCAGCAGGAGGAGCAGCAGCAGGAGCAGCAGCAGCAGGAGCAGCAGCAGGAGCAGCAGCAGGAGCAGCAGCAGCAGGAGCAGCAGCAGGAGCAGCAGCAGGAGCAGCAGCAGCAGCAGCAGCAGCAGCAGGAGGAGGAGCAGGAAGAGGAGAAGAAAGGATATTCCGCCAAAGCCCAAGTGCCCCCCGTGCCCACGTGTGCGCGCGCCCGGCTGGGGTGCCGCCATCACCTGAGCCTCGCCCCAGCACAAGAGAGCCCCCGTGAGTGACGCTGGGGACAGCAGGGTGTTGCAAGCCTGTAATATGAGTAAGTGCATTACCGGGAGCAGCCGAGTCAATGGCCACAACCCAGCACCAGCCGTGTGGGAAGTCGGGGAAAACTTTCTATTCACCTTAACGTGCTTGAGCTGCTGGAAGTGGAGGAAGGGAAGGAGGAGGAGGAGGAGGAGGAGGAGGAGGAGGAGGAGAAGGAGGAGAAGGAGGAGAAGGAGGAGGAGGAGGAGGAGGAGGAGGAGGAGGAGGAAGAGGAGGAATAGGGAGAGGTAAGCTAATTATGAGGATAAAGCGCTAAGCCGGTCAGATTACATAGCACTTGGTAAGGGGTATGAGGACAAGGATCTGGCGTAGGATGGAAGGGAGAAGTGATGCCCAGCCACTTGGACCATTGGGGGATCGAACACCGACCTGCAAGAAGCGCTTTGTACCGACCACAGCAAACGGTTGGGCACAACTGATATTGCCCGGGTGGTGTAGGAGCAGCCCGACCTCTCGAGCTGTCACAACGGCCAGAAAATAATGTTTAAACTGCCCGAACCTAACCTAACCTAACCTAACCTAACCTAAGTTAACTATACCTAAGCTAACATAACCTAACCTAACCTTGTCTAACCTAACCTAACCTTACCTAGCCTACTCTAACCTAGCTTTACCTAATCTACCCTAACCTAACCTAACCAATAGACCATCGTTGAAAACAGGGTTGTTTGCGTGCTGCTAAGATTTATAGTACATTATATTTTGTCCGTTGGGGATAATGGCTTCAACAAGCGCTGTGTTGTTTGGTGGACCATTTGACCTTTGGGGAGCCCCGTGGAGGGTTTGGAGGGGGGGGGGGTGAATGACGGAATAGGTAGCATAGAAACTGAGAAGGAAGAGGAACCACTCGCGATGAGAGACAAAGAGATGGAAGTAATAGTAGTGAAGGAGGAGGAGAATGAGAAGGAGGAGGAGGAGGTGAAAGAGGAGCAGGAGGAGGAAGAAGTGAAGAAGATGGTAAAAAAAATATTGGGATGAGCTTGAGGAAGTTAAAGTTCACTGGGTAACAAGTGAATTACTTTCCATAACAGGAACAGCAGGAGGAAGAAAAGAAGAAGGAAGAGGATGAAGAAAAGGAGAAGGAAGAGGAGGAGGAGGATGAAGAGAAGGAGGAGGAAGAGGAGGAAGAGAAGGAGGAGGAGGAAGAGGAGGAGGAGACGGCGTCGCCGCCCTCCAGCAGAAAGTTGTACAATTCTGGCCCAGATACGGTTGGGAGTAGGAGAAGGTGGAGGGCGGCCAATGTACGCCGGTGACCTCGACAAGTGGGCCATGCACGCTGTCTGGGGGAGGCTGGGGGCCATGCACGCTGTCTGGGGGAGGCTGGGAGGCCATGCACGCTGTCTGGGGGAGGCTGGGAGGCCATGCACGCTGTCTGGGGGAGGCTGGGAGGCCATGCACGCTGTCTGGGGGAGGCTGGGAGGCCATGCACGCTGTCTGGGGGAGGCTGGGAGGCCATGCACGCTGTCTGGGGGAGGCTGGGAGGCCATGCACGCTGTCTGGGGGAGGCTGGGGGCCATGCACGCTGTCTGGGGGAGGCTGGGGGGCCATGCACGCTGTCTGGGGGAGGCTGGGGGCCATGCACGCTGTCTGGGGGAGGCTGGGGGGCCATGCACGCTGTGTGGGGGAGGCTGGGGGCCATGCACGCTGTCTGGGGGAGGCTGGGGGCCATGCACGCTGTCTGGGGGAGGCTGGGGGGCCATGCAAGCTGTCTGGGGGAGGCTGGGGGCCATGCACGCTGTCTGGGGGAGGCTGGGGGCCATGCACGCTGTCTGGGGGAGGCTGGGGGCCATGCACGCTGTCTGGGGGAGGCTGGGGGCCATGCACGCTGTCTGGGGGAGCCTGGGGGGCCATGCACACTATCTGGGGTTAAGCAGAACCCAACCTGTCACAGGCAATGGTACCCCCCAACCTGTATGAAAGCTTCAGGTCAGTATAATTGTTTACGTTCCTCTGTCTCATTCACACATTGTTTATGTTTGGTCCTCCCATAGGTGCTGTTCGAACCTCATATTTTTTTTGAGGTTCCAACTTTTGAGATTTTGAAAGTCTAAAAAATTTTGAGATTTTTTATATTCATGAGAGCGTCTTTTATGTTTACTAAATATGAATGTTTTGTATATGTTAAGAAGTGATATTACTCTGTAGATGGAGTGAGTTCTGTGATGAGTCCCCATCCACTTGCAAGCACATCTAGGTGAGTACACTCGACCCCTGCAAGCACATCTAGGTGAGTACACTCGACCCCTGCAAGCACATCTAGGTGAGTACACTCGACCCCTGCAAGCACATCTAGGTGAGTACACTCGACCCCTGCAAGCACATCTAGGTGAGTACACTCGACCCCTGCAAGCACATCTTGGTGAGTATACTAGACCTCTGCAAGCACATCTTGGTGAGTACACTCGACCCCTGCAAGCACATCTATGTGAGTACACTTGACCCCTACAAGCACATCTAAGTGAGTACACTTGACCCCTGCAAGCACATCTAGGTGAGTACACTTGACCCCTGCAAGCACATCTAGGTGAGTACACTCGACCCCTGCAAGCACATCAAGGTGAGTACACTAGACCCCTGCAAGCACATCAAGGTGAGTACACTAGACCCCTGCAAGCACATCTTGGTGAGTACACTAGACCCCTGCAAGCACATCTTGGTGAGTACACTAGACCCCTGCAAGCACATCTTGGTGAGTACATTCGACCCCTGCAAGCACATCTAAGTGAGTACACTTGACCCCTGCAAGCACATCAAGAGGCAGGAGGAGGGAGCGTGTGTGAGGGCCGGGCCGGAGTGGGCCAAGTACAGTGTCAAGGGAAGCGGCGTGCGCGCGCCGCCGCCCAGCTGGCTAATGTAAACACAAATCAGCTGGGTAATGTAAACACTCTTAACCGCCACAACATAAACAATGGTCAGCTGGGAAGGATGAGGCAGGGTCAGCATTTGCCATATTAGCTCTGTTAGTACTCACCTAATTGTACTCACCTAATTGTGCTTGCGGGGGTTGAGCTTTGGCTCTTTGGTCCCGCCTCTCAACTGTCAATCAACTGGTGTACAGATTCCTGAGCCTACTGGGCTCTATCATATCTACATTTGAAACTGTGTATGGAGTCACCCTCCACCACTTCCTAGTGCATTCCATTTATTAACTACTCTGACACTGAAAAAATTCTTTCTAACGTCTCTGTGGCTCATCTGGGTACTAAGTTTCCACCTGTGTCCCCTTGTTCGTGTCCCACCCGTGCTGAAGAGTTTGTCTTTGTCCACCCTGTCAATTCCCCTGAGAATTTTGTAGGTGGTTATCATGTCTCCCCTTACTCTTCTGTTTTCCAGGGATGTGAGGTTCAGCTCCTTTAGCCTTTCCTCGTAGCTCAATCCTCTCAGTTCCGGGACGAGCCTGGTGGCATACCGCTGAATCTTCTCTAACTTTGTCTTGTGTTTAACTAGGTATGGACTCCAGGCTGGAGCTGCATACTCCAGGATTGGTCTTACATAAGTGGTATACAGGGTTCTGAAAGAATCCTTACACAAGTTTCTGAAGGCAGTTCTTATGTTGGCCAGTCTAGCATATGCCGCTGATGATATCCTTTTGATGTGGGCCTCTGGGGACAGGTTCGGTGTGATATCAACCCATATCAAGTTCGGTGTGATATCAAGTGTTGATGACCTGGTGACTGTAAATACTGACCCAGCTGGTGACTGTAAATACTGACCCAGCTGGTGACTGTAAACGTTGGCCCAGCTGGTGACTGTAAATGTTGGCCCAGCTGGTGACTGTAAATACTGACCCAGCTGGTGACTGTAAATACTGACCCAGCTGGTGACTGTAAATACTGACCCAGCTGGTGACTGTAAATACTGACCCAGCTGGTGACTGTAAATACTGACCCAGCTGGTGACTGTAAATACTGGCCCAGCTGGTGACTGTAAATACTGACCCAGCTGGTGACTGTAAATACTGGCCCAGCTGGTGACTGTAAATACTGACCCAGCTGGTGACTGTAAATACTGACCCAGCTGGTGACTGTAAATACTGACCCAGCTGGTGACTGTAAATACTGACCCAGCTGGTGACTGTAAATACTGACCCAGCTGGTGACTGTAAATACTGGCCCAGCTGGTGACTGTAAATACTGACCCAGCTGGTGACTGTAAATACTGGCCCAGCTGGTGACTGTAAATACTGACCCAGCTGGTGACTGTAAATACTGACCCAGCTGGTGACTGTAAATACTGACCCAGCTGGTGACTGTAAATACTGACCCAGCTGGTGACTGTAAATACTGGCCCAGCTGGTGACTGTAAATACTGACCCAGCTGGTGACTGTAAATACTGGCCCAGCTGGTGACTGTAAATACTGACCCAGCTGGTGACTGTAAATACTGGCCCAGCTGGTGACTGTAAATACTGACCCAGCTGGTGACTGTAAATACTGACCCAGCTGGTGACTGTAAATACTGACCCAGCTGGTGACTGTAAATACTGGCCCAGCTGGTGACTGTAAATACTGACCCAGCTGGTGACTGTAAATACTGGCCCAGCTGGTGACTGTAAATACTGACCCAGCTGGTGACTGTAAATACTGACCCAGCTGGTGACTGTAAATACTGACCCAGCTGGTGACTGTAAATACTGACCCAGCTGGTGACTGTAAATACTGACCCAGCTGGTGACTGTAAATACTGACCCAGCTGGTGACTGTAAATACTGACCCAGCTGGTGACTGTAAATACTGACCCAGCTGGTGACTGTAAATACTGACCCAGCTGGTGACTGTAAATACTGATGCTGGAAAATAAACAAGTTACAAGTCAGTTGAACGCTTCAAACGTAACTTAAGGAACTGTCTTGAAATTATTTAGATCCCACTGGAGATAGGGAGGGAGGGAGGGAGGGTGAGAGAAAAGGTTGGAGGTAGGAAAGTGGAAGGTAGGGCTAGAGGGAGGAAAAAGAGGAAAAGTTAGATGGAAAAAGGTAGAGGAAGATAGAAGTTGGGAAGCAAGAAGAGTGGAGTGAGGGAGGGAAGGAGGGGTGAGAGTGAGGGAGGGGTGAGAGGGAGAGGAGCGAGGGAGGGAGGGGTGTGAGGGAGGAGAGTGAGGGAGGCAGGGTTCAATGTGCTGCCCTGGACTTGAGCCGTGAGGGGCAGCCGCTGTTTCTCCACTTTCTCACCTTCATCACCTCCAGAAATTTAACCAACAATAAATATAAAAAATATATATTTATTTCTCGAGTTCCCTGGAATGAATGAGATGGCGATCTCGAGGCGTACAGGGCGTTCAGGGCGTACATTGTGTACATTGTGTACATTGTCTACAGGGTGCACAGGGTGCACAGGGCTTGCAGCACCTGCAGAAGGCATAGCAGGGGGAGATGGGGAGGGAGGCTGGAGATGGGGTAAGTGATGAACGTCCCCCCCCCCCACACACAGCAGTAGAGACTCTCACTCAGTTGGTATTAATGATGTGTTTAGTGAATGATGATACGCTAGTTGACCGTGGGGAGGGGGTGGGGTGGGGGGGAGGGGGGGAAGGAGGGGGAGAGAGAGAGAGACAGAGAGATAGAGAGACAGAGAGACAGAGAGACAGAGACAGAGACAGAGACATAGAGAGAGAGGCAGAGAGAGAGAGAGAGAGAGAGAGAGAGAGAGAGAGAGAGAGAGAGAGAGAGAGAGAGAGAGAGAGAGAGAGAGAGAGAGAGAGAGAGAGAGAGAGAGAGAGAGGACCTAGCAGACGAGAGAAGGAGAACACGTGTGTGTAGAGAGAAGACATCTACATCTCTCCGTTAGGGTCAACAGACGCTAAATTTTCACCTTTTCAATCCTTATCCCAAAAGCACCCCCTCCCCCCTCTCCCCCCCCCCCCCCAACTCCCCCCCCCCACCACGCTATTCCCACCCATCTGCTCCATTAAAAAAATGGTCAAACCTTAACTGACCGTTTAGGTTCAAAGTTCATGACCTTTTTTTTTTTAAAGGAGCACTTTAAATTCAGACATTAGATTTCAAGACTTAGAAAACTTGGCCTTTTTTTGGGAACCAACGAAGTGTCAAACGAATCTTTTGTCTTCGTTACTTCCTCGTTGTT
Organism: Procambarus clarkii; assembly: GCF_040958095.1. Taxonomy (NCBI): domain Eukaryota; kingdom Metazoa; phylum Arthropoda; class Malacostraca; order Decapoda; family Cambaridae; genus Procambarus; species Procambarus clarkii. Next base: position 21,833,136 of record NC_091180.1, on the reverse strand, counting down.
TCTCATTGATCGCTTCCTGCCTCCAGGTGCCGTTCATCCTCCTCTGTTGACTGTCTTCTTTATGTCTCCTCCACTCAACACTGGTAACTGGCGCCTGGCTTGGCTACAACAGTTTTCTGTGAGTCGTGACATCACAGTCACGTCGGTGACTGTGATGTCACGGGTGATGTCACCCTCTACATCTCTCCCTGACCCTCTAAACCACTCCCTGACCCTCTACATAACTCCACTCACCCTCTACATCACTACCTCGAATCCTCTCTCCCTCCTCTATCTCTTCCCCATCTCTCCCTCTCTCCAACTTTCTCATCCTCTCTCTCTCTCTCTCTCCCTCTGTCTTGCTCTCTCTCCCACCATCTCCATTTTTCTCCATTTTCACACTCATGGATTTTCTCCATCTTCTCTCCCTCTCCACCTGTCTCTCCTTCACTCTCTTCAAATATTCCCCTCGAATTTTTTCCGTTGTTTCTCCTCTCCCTGTTTATGTTTGTTTCTGCCACTGTCTGTCTTTTTTCTGTTTGTCTTCCTGTCTCTCTGCCCTCGTCGACCCGGTCTCTCTCTCTCTGTTTATTACTGTTTCTGTATCTACCTGTCTGTATGTCTCTTTCTAATTCTCTGTCTTTTTAATGACTCTGTCTCTGTCTTACAAAAATAATATAATAGTCTACCACTGGCGTGTTTGAGGAGTCTTGCTGTGTGAAATATTAAAACAAAAAATATAATTGGCCACTTGCTTTGAGAGGAGCGGCGGGGCTTGAGAACGCCTTTGAAGATGTGGGAGGATCGTCTGTTTTATGCTACTATGACCAAAGTATGAATAGTGGAAAATTTACGTTAATTTTCCCGAGATCAGTGAATAATAGTGTATATTACTTTAAGTGAAATATAACTTTAAATCAAGGGGTTTTAAAGTTATGTGTAGCCTGTGGGCAGTGCCGAAACACGTGGTCGTCTGAATGTGACCCTTTCATGCCGTTTCCTCTTAAATTCTGGCGATCCTTGACCAGCCTATGATAGTTCCATACCCCATACCATTCCTACCTGCAAAGTTGGATGAGGCTAGCCCCAAGCGTCTGGCCTCGTAAACTTGGACAGAGAGAAAGGCAGATGAGGAAATAGACATTCTCTCTCACAGATGGAGATAGAAGCAGATTCAGAAAATATTGTGAGGGGGGTTTGATGGGCTGAACCCCGCCTTACTGACCTGTCCAGGCTAAGCTGCCCCTCAAGCTCTGCTGTTCCATCCACTCATCAACCCCAAAGGCGTATTCACCAATTTTAATGTCCTGGGTATTCAAAATGTGACATTTCTGAAATATAAATTAATGTTATTGTATATTTACGTATTGTGCACATTCAGGCGTAAGTTTAGCTAGGAGTTCCGGTACTATGGGGGAATGTTTGTATTTTGAACAGGTCTAATGCTTTGTTCTCGTATATAAGTTAATATTATTACATATTAATGTTCGATGCACAGTTAGGTCATGTTAGGTGATGTGTTTAGTTGCTGTTGGAGATATTGGTGTTTGAAGTTTGTGTTGAGTCGTGTGTAGCCTTCACAAATACACACTCGTTAGCTGCACCCCCTCTCCCTGCACTCCCCCCCCTCCCCCCTCCCCACCCCACCCACCGCACTCTCCCCGTACTCTAGTTGAGTACTACTCATCTTTACTGGGCAGAATACTGGGAGTCATGATCACTAGAACAGGGATAAAAATTCACGTAGGGGACCGACTAAACAAAGCCAAAGCAGCCTTAGGGAAACTGTGGAGATTCCGAAGCCTCAGTACTAACATTCAGATCCACCAATATAAGGCTCTAGTTCGGCCGCATCTAGAATATCCCCCAGTACCACTACACACCATAAAGAAAACTAACATGCAGAAACTGCAAGCAGTACAAAATAAGGCGCTAAGGAGAGCAGCAAAACACCGTCCACCATATGATCAGACAATCCAGGAGCTCCACGAACTCCTGAACATACAGCCACTAAACATCAGACTGCAGCACCAAACCATCAGGGTATGGAACACCATCCAAATGTTAGAGGACCCAATGTTTGAAAGATTACTCCAAGATGAGACGCCCCGCTCCCACAGCTGGTGGCCCAAGAGCCTCGATTCACTAGACGAAAACCCAGCCCCACAGTACACAATTCCCAGGTGAAACACTGACCAGAAATCCCCCAATAATTTGAAAATATTGAGTATGTGTATATATATTTATATATGCAACAATGATCACAAAAACACTGATCCAAGTATGCAGAAAAACCACCTGTGAAAAATAGAGAATGCTTAACACGTTTTCGGCTAATTAGCCTTCATCAGAGCAGAGTAGAATGACTCTGTGCACATTAGTGCCATTCTACTCTGCTCTGATGAAGGCGAATTAGCCGAAAACGCGTTAAGCATTCTCTATTTTTCACATGTGGTTTTTGTGGATACATATATATATATATATATATATATATATATATATATATATATATATATATATATATATATATATATGTGTGTGTGTGTGTGTGTGTGTGTGTGTGTGTGTGTGTGTGTGTGTGTGTGTGTGTGTGTGTGTGTGTGTGTGTGTATCTGCGTATGAATAAATAAATCAATGCATAATAATAATAAAAATAGCCTGAAACAGAACAACATGTGTGGAAGCATCGGAGTGTGTATATATGAATGCTACACAGTATTCATGTATAGACATCCATATATGGTGAAACACATGTGAAGAACCTCTCACACACTCACAGCTCCCTGACAAGAGGGAGCCAGCTTAGCTTAGCTGCCAACACCCACACATCGTGTCAGCAAGGCGGACAGCCCGCCTGCTTTCATACCTCTCACTGTATTTCCCACTTCTATACTTCCCTTCACCTATGCCTCTCCTTCCTCTTTACCTCCCCCCCCCAAAAAAAAACAATTCATCTTTCCCTCTTCTTTTTTCTTCGTTTTTTGACATTCTTTCCTTCCTGCACCTCTCTCCCCCCTTCTTCTGACTCTTTTATTTACATTCCCATTCCCAACCTCTCCCATCCCCACCTCACCCCCTTCCTCCCCACCTCTCCCCCTCCACACCCCACATCACCTCTCCCCACCTCACCCCCTCCCCACTCCGTTCCGCTTCCCAATTATTCGGCCACTCCCCCTCCACGCCCCCACAGAGCCCCCCACCTCCCCACCCTAGAGAAAGTGGGGTGACAGGGGACGCCACAATGAATGGGATGGCATGACTCTGACTCCTGGGCCGGCTGGCATAGGCATTTTCCCCTCACATTCTCATCCACTCATAATCCCTCACACCCCCCTTCTGTGACCTCATAACCTCTCACAACCTCTTTTGTAACCTCATAACCTCTCACAACCTCTTCTGTAACCTCTCAACCTCTCACAACCTCTTTTATAACCTCATAACCTGCCTGAATCATAAAATGTCAAGATCTCTTACAGCAACTTACAATCTCACAAGTCATTACAGGTCCGTTACAACCTCACAACTTACTACAGTCCAGTTATAACCTTACAACCCTGCACAAGCCCTCATAACTCCTCACATAAGCCTCACAGTTATGAGAGCTTGTACGTGGCAGTACTGGCCACAAGCCCTTACAACACCTCTCAACCCCACCCCCCCTCACACAGCTACTCACAACCTTCTCACAACAAACAACCACTTACAATCCGTTAAAAACACTTACAACCCCCCCTCACAATTCTGAACAAACTTTCACAACCTCTCACAATCCCTCACAAGCCCGCACAACCTCACACAATCTTTCAAAAGCTATCACAACCCCCCCCCCCCACAGCTCTTTACAACCCCTTCACAATACCTCACACATCCCACTCGCAACCCATCACAACCCTTCAAAAGGTCTCACTGCCCCTCACAACCCACTACGGGGGGGGGGCATCAACCCCCCCCATAACAAGCTCGGGGGGCAGGAACCCCCATAACAAGCTGAGTAACTCCGGGGTACCTATTTACATGTCAGTGAAGAGAAGTATTAGGTGATAGGAAACGTGCCAAATCATTTCTGTCCCGCTCGGGACTCGAACCCGGGGTTCCCGATTGTGAGTCGAGAACGAACCCAACTGTATCACCAAAGCGGGAGAGTAAAAAATAAGTACATATAGGTGAGTATCTATAGATGAGTATCTATAGGAACACAGTAGATGGGGGGGAGGGGTTGGAGGGGGGGGGGACTTATAGATGAGTACTAAGCTATAGGAACACAGTAGATGGGGGGGAGGGGTTGGAGGGAGGGGGGACTTATAGATGAGTACTTAAGATTATACGTAAGTAGTCAAGAATTCTCAACACTAGAAATTCTGCAAGTGTTTCTACCTCAAGTTTTGGCCTTAACTTCCCTCTCTCTCTCCCTTCCCCCCTCCCTACCTCTCTCCCTTACTCCCTCCCTACCTCCCTCCCTCCCTCTCTCCCTCCCTCTCTCCCTTTCCCCCTCCCTCTCTCCCTCCTTCCTTCATTGCTCTCTCAGCAAGCGTGCCTACCTAGCCAGAAGGTCCTATACAGCACCTTGCAAGCGCAGCTAAGAAGGATGCCAGGTTCCCCCACCGCCTCTCTCCCTCACCCGCCCCTACCTCTCTCACCCCTCACCCCCCCCACCCCTCCCCGGCCCGTCTCCAGGAGAGCCAAGGTCGGGGACGTCCGGGGTTCCTTAACCTCTCATCTTAGGAGACGCTGGCTCACACCCCGTGACCTGTCTCCTATAGTTACTATTTTTGTTACGCGATGTTTACATCTTGAGGAGCGGAGGCGGATGTATCTGGTCGAGGTTGTAGCATAGTATAGTCCCCCTTGTAGCTGTAGACGCTCTATAGGCCGCTTCCCCTACCCCTTTCCCAAGGATTTTCGACCCCCTTTCCCAAGGATTTTCGACCCCCTTTCCCAAGGATTTTCGACCCCCTTTCCCAAGGATTTTCGACCCCCTTTCCCAAGGATTTTCGACCCCCTTTCCCAAGGATTTTCGACCCCCTTTCCCAAGGATTTTCGACTACTTTAGTGCTGTCTTCGCTTCACTGACACTATATCTGTCCTTAGAGAGCTGAAAGCAGACTCGGGTGCTACGCCCTAACACACAGGGACTTGGGGGTTACGGCTTCAATTATATATTTCACGGGTTTACTAGCTGATCAATCTGATTAAGGTTGATAACGCGTGGTGTCACAATGATACGAGAGCGTGTAGACAACGAAAAGAAACAGCAACGATGGTAACGTGTATTAAGGCCCGATATAGTTAGCAATCGTTTGGTGACAATATTTTGTAATTCCCCGACTCCTTCCTCGGTCTAAAATGCCCTCTGTACACAGCGGTCATCAACATGGACACGAACCAACGGCTAATCTCCCCAACAGAACGACAACACGAACACGAACCAACTGTTAATCTCTCCAACAGCACGGACATGAACCAACGGCTAATCTCCCCAAGAGAACGACAGCAGCGGGTAATCTTCCTAAAAGAACAGATATTAACGGCTAATCTCACCAACAAATCGACAGCAGTAGCTAATCTTCCCATCAGAGCAACAGGAACGGCTAATCTTGCCCCCAAAAGCGACAGCATCAACTCATCTTCACAACAGAACAGAGAGTAATGATCATCACTAAGACTTGCTACGAGCCAATATAGAGGTTGTGTTTAAAACATTAACTAACAAGAAACGCCATATCTCGACGCCAGAAGCACAACTCACAACTCTCGACAAGGTATCTATTTTCACGAAGATACTAAACTAAAAAAAAGTATAAAAATTTACATAAATAAATCCCCTTTTATGTAGAAAACTAGAATTCCTACACAACAGGAGATTAATTTGTCTTAAAACTATTTTTTTAGTAATATTATGAAATTCTAAGGAGGCCTAAATTATCAAAATCAAGTAGAAGTAGAAACAGAAGCTAGTAGAAGTAGATGCTAGTTAATAGGAGAGAGTCGGGTAGAGATTATAAGTCGCTGGTCCAGTAGGCTTATAAGAAAGGGTAATACATACCAAGTTACTACATGTACCATATTTGTGTCTGACAGGAGGAACCAGCCCTGGACCAGCCAACCAGGCGAGTGTGGCTCTCTATAGGTGCTAAGGACCACTGCCGGGCTGAGGCTCGCTCACAAGCACCTCTGGGAGTTTGTGAACCACCTGTTGATGTAACTAACTCACTCACTCACTCAATCTCTCTCTCTCTCTCTCTCTCTCTCCTTCCTCTTCCTTTTATCTCTCTCCCTCCCTCCTGTTTCATCTGGCTTTCTCTCTTCCTCCGTTCTCCGTGCCTCTCTCTCCCTCCCATTCCTTCCCGTTATCACACCGTCTCTCCCTTCTTCCCATTGTCTCTTCCAGTGGACAAAGACGCATTTTTAGAAGATTATGACATTTAGTAAACATCAGCACGTGTGCAGCTGCCCTAGACCTTATCAAAGGGAGAACAAAGAGTGTCAAGAACCAGCTACGTAACATCAAATTTAACACTCTACGGACAATCGAACCCACATTTCACACTTCACAGCCGCCGCCGGGACTCAGGATAGGAGCCGCAGGAGGGAAGAAATAACCTTAGCTAATCTCGCCTTTTGAGACGCATTTTGTTGTCTCGGTGAACTTATTTGAACTTTGATGTAAATAGGAGTCGATCCTTCTTACAGACGACCACTGGGGTTCGACCCCCACCGCCCTATGACACTCCCCATGCATGTTCAACAAGGAGAGTTGCACGAGGCTAACTGCAACAATCCGGCCTCCAACCTCGAACAGATAGACATTCTATCTTATATATATATATATATATATATATATATATATATATATTATATATATATATAAACTAGGAGAAGTATCCAGATGATAGAGAGGTATAATAATAATAATAATGGCTGGTGGGTAGAGTGAGACCGGTCACTCACTCCCAGACAGTGACACCAGTCACTGCTGGGTTGGAAGAAGGGGTTGGGGAAGGCGTTCAGGGAAGGGGGTTGGGGGTCAGGGGTTGTGACAAGGGATATTGGGGCGAGGGGGGTTGGGGAAGGGTTGGGGGGTTGGGGAGAGATATGTAGCAATAGGGGAGGTGGGGAGGGGTGGAGGTGCTGGGGAGGTTACAGAGCAGTTGTTGAGGATGCAAGTGAAGGTATTCGCTCTATATATATACTCTAGTGGGTATTTACTATTTGTGCCGGCAGGGTCAAGCTATCAGCTCTTGGACCCCGCCTTTCTACCTGTCGGCTGTCTAAAGTATTGACGTTTGACCTGTTTTCCTCTGTCAAATCTACTACTTATATCTCTCTCTCTCTCTTTCTCTCTCTTTCACACGCACTCACACACACACACACACACACACACACACACACACACACACACACACACACACACACACACACACACACACGCCGGTGGCCTACAGGGCCGGTGGCTGTGTGGACAGCACGCTTGATACGTATAGTCATGTGGATCGGGGTTCGATTCCCGGGGCCGGCAGAAACGGGCAGAGTTTCTGTCATCCTGATGTCTCTGTTACCTAGCAGTAAATAGGTACCTGGGAGTTAGACAGCTGTTACGGGCTGCTTCCTGGGTGCGTGTGTGGGGGGGGGGGGAAGGGAAGTAGTTAGTAACAATAGTACAGTTGTACTTGATTGACAGTTGAGAGGCGGGTAGAAAGAGCAGAGCTCAACCCCCGCAAGCACAACTAGGTGAATACACGCGAGTGAGCCGCGATTCATATATATATATATATATATATATATATGAGAGAGAGAGAGAGAGAGAGAGAGAGAGAGAGAGAGAGAGAGAGAGAGAGAGAGAGAGAGAGAGAGAGAGAGAGAGAGAGAGAGAGTGTGTGAGTGTGTGAGTGTGTGAGTGAGTGAGTGAGTGAGTGTGAGTGTGAGTGTGAGTGTGTGTGTGTGTGTGTGTGTGTGTGTGTGTGTGTGTGTGTGTGTGTGTGTGTGTGTGTGTGTGCGTGTGCGTGTGCGTGTGTGTGTGATGTGCAGTGAAGGTGAGGGTCACTGAACTTGACGATGTACCCGGGTAGGTAAGTTGAGGAGGTGTTCCTGCTCCCCCCCACCCCCTTCTCTCTCTCCCTACACCTCCCCCTCTCCTATTTATATATATACCAAGTCGCCCATCAAGGCAGTGTTTACAGTCTTGGTTTTGAATAATTTATTATCAACATATTGACGGGTCACGCAGCTACCCTAGACTATAGGAAAGGTTGCAGGCATAGAGCAAGCAATGTGACCAATGGCCACCTCCTGGCTGGTCACAGAGGTGCATGGGAGCAGCAGCAGCAGCTTGCACTTGCACAGTCTTGATGCAATATGAGGATCTCCTCCAGAACACGAGGGAGGACAATGTTATTGCTAAGCTCCAGGCACCTCACACCGGCGGGTGTGAAGGGCATAATGAGTGTGTGTACTCATCTAATTGTACTCACCAATTGTGCTTGCGGGGGGTCTCTCTCTCTCTCTCTCTCTCTCTCTCTCTCTCTCTCTCTCTCTCTCTCTCTCTCTCTCTCTCTCTCTCTCTCTCTCTCTCTCTCTCTTAAAAATATATATATGTATATATAATAGATTTCCAGTGGGTGCAGGTGGTGTGTCGGTGGAAAGAACCCAGTGGTGTGAAATATTAAAAATAATAATAATAATTGTCTACCCTTGGCCTTATGTGGCTTTGAAATTGTGGGAGAATAGCCTGATTTATGCTACTACGGACACGTTATGACGATCATAAAATTTATGTTCATTTTCCCAAGATAAGTGCCTAACTGTTCATAGTGCTACTAGTTGTTGGTATTTTGTGGAAACATTTAGCCAGATATAGCTGAGTGGACAGTGCCAAAATGGATTGCAAAGGATTTGTGATACACTGTGAACCCTAATATATTCTCAAGGGAACGACGTAAGGAGCGGGAAATATTGAAAATGAATGACTTGGTGCTGTCTCCTAATGGTCCCCTTCCCTCCCTACACGGATCGCACATTATCTGTGCCCCAGGTAAGTCCACTACGGGCTCACCATAGCCCGTGCTGCTTGCAACCATGTGTTCCCAGTAGCTGAATCTGAAACAACAACAGCCACCACCACCACCTCCAACACGGCATCAAGAGTCCTCTCATTACTCTATCATCCTCACAGAGGCGCCGCGATTCCTCAAAACTGGAATAAGGAATACCAGTTATAATAATTGTCCTGGTTGACCTTCGAGTACACACTGATTCATACTCGAGCATGGTTTATGCTTGGTCATTGTGTCACTGAGCTCCGTGTCCCAAGCGACGTATTATTATCCCCAAATGTGGTTGGTTGTTCGTAGAGTAAGAGACCGTGGGAATGTGTGCGTGCGCCAAGCAGTGTCAGTAAGTATATGTGGACACCTAATCTGGAAGTATTAAAGTTTGTTGTGGTGAGGTCTCCCAGAGGCAGCGGGATGAGCTAGTTAGCAATTGTCAACAAGGGTCACCTGCTGGGAGTGGTGCCGAGTAGAGTCAGTCCTCAGAAGGAAGACGGCTGGATGTCACCCAATCAAAAAGCCACTATAATCATGTTCATATAAAGTCTAACCGGCATATGTCCCTTCATGCGGGTCGGCGTTCAATCCCCGACCGTCCAAGTGGTTGGGCACCATTCCTTTCCCCGCGTCCCATCCCAATTCCTTATCCTGACCCCTTCCCAGTGCTATATAGTCGTAATGGCTTGGCGCTTTCCCCTGATATTTCCCTCCCTCTAACCGTCATATCGCTGATAAAAACATTTCATTCACTGGCACCATCGGAGCTTCGAACCGGAGACCACATAAACAGCAGCCTGCTCTTTATGTTCCAGTTAGATATGAGAGACAAGGGCCTGGAACCCTTCCTTATTATGTGGTGCTGTTTGCTCAGCAGGAAGATCTGCGGGCTGAAATGACGAGCAATATTTATTTTCCAATACGTACCCCATTACTAGTGCAAAAAAAAAAAAACTAAAGCAAAAAATGTATGCTAAAAATGTTATATAAAAAGTACAAAGGTTTACAACAATCAATATAAATTATAAACACCAAGACAATGCAACTTTGGAATTTTATATCTTTTGCAGAAGCCGAATTCCATGTGTACACAAGGGAGTCTGAGGGGCTCATCTCAGGTCTCTCTCTAGCAACGTGAACTGATGACCAGACCACACACTAGAAGGTGAAGGGACGACGACGTTTCGGTCCGTCCTGGACCATTCTCAAGTCGATTGTGACCATTCACCTTCTAGTGTGTGGTCTGGTCATCATACATTAGCCACGTTATTGTGACTCATCGTCTCCAATGTGAACTGATTCCAGGCTAGTGAAGGCTAGTCTACAGCAACTGGAAGTCAGTAGAGTGCAGTGCTGTGAGTGAAAGAGTGACTGAGGGCTCCTCAGTGCTCACCTGTAGCGAGCACCTTGCCTCAGGTGTGCACCTGGCCGGTGACAGACCCCCAGAATGCTCACAGGCACGTCGTTTAAGGTATTGTGAGGTAATCCCCACGTACAGAACATTACACCTCCTACACTTTAAAAATACAGATGGGAAACTATCTATCTAACGAACTATCTATCTGGGAAACAAACTATCAGGAAAAAGCGCCAAGCAAATAAGGAACAAACCCCAATTGGAAATCAGAGAATCACATTATAAATTTTAAATATATCTGCGAACTTAAAAAGCTTAACAATAGACGACGTGAATCCGAATGTTCAACGAATTGAGAAAGTGCAAGAAACACACACCAGGTGTCTCTCCTCCTACTCCTATTGACCTTATGCTTGACCTTTCTTGAGAATCATAACTCTCAATAATTTCAATATCAACGAAGCGAGTGGTGTAATCAGGTCCTCTCGGGCATATCACTATCACTACTTATTTAATCTTTAAAAAAAATATGTCCCTTATCGATGTAAATATAAATATATATAGAATGTGGTCTCTAGAATGACCCCTTGTGGCACGCTGTGTGTGTGTGTGTGTGTGTGTGTGTGTGTGTGTGTGTGGTGTGTGTGTGTGTGTGTGTGTGTGTGTGTGTGTGTGTGTGTGTGTGTGTGGTGTGTGGTGTGTGTGTGTGTGTGTGTGTGTGTGTGTGTGTGTGTGTGTGTGTGGTGTGTGTGTGTGTGGTGTGTGTGTGTGTGTGTGTGTGGTGTGTGGTGTGTGTGTGTGTGTGTGTGTGGTGTGTGGTGTGTGTGTGTGTGTGTGGTGTGTGTGTGTGTGTGTGTGTGTGTGTGGTGTGTGTGTGTGTGGTGTGTGGTGTGTGTGGTGTGTGGTGTGTGTGTGTGTGTGTGTGTGGTGTGTGGTGTGTGTGGTGTGTGGTGTGTGTGTGTGTGTGTGTGTGGTGTGTGGTGTGTGTGTGTGTGTGTGGTGTGTGTGTGTGTGTGTGTGTGTGTGTGTGGTGTGTGGTGTGTGTGTGGTGTGTGTGTGTGTGTGTGTGTGTGTGTGTGTGTGTGTGTGTGTGTGGTGTGTGGTGTGTGTGTGTGTGTGTGTGTGTGTGTGTGTGTGTGTGTGTGGTGTGTGGTGTGTGTGTGTGTGTGTGTGTGGTGTGTGGTGTGTGTGTGTGTGGTGTGTGTGTGTGTGTGTGTGTGTGTGTGTGTGTGTGTGTGTGTGTGTGTGTGTGTGTGTGTGTGTGTGTGGTGTGTGGTGTGTGGTGTGGTGTGTGTGGTGTGTGGTGTGTGGTGTGTGTGTGTGTGTGTGTGTGGTGTGTGGTGTGTGTGTGTGTGTGTGTGTGTGTGTGTGTGTGTGTGTGTGTGTGTGGTGTGTGGTGTGTGTGTGTGTGTGTGTGTGTGTGTGTGTGTGTGTGTGTGTGTGTGTGTGTGGTGTGTGGTGTGTGGTGTGTGTGTGTGTGTGTGTGTGAATGATATGTGCGGGTGATGTTTGTGGTTTCCAGTTGGGAGACTTAGCTCTGGGGTCCCGCCTCTTTTCATTTTCGGGAAATCTGTTATTTCGTGCACTAAATTTCGTTTGAGTACTTTGAAGAATGTTTTGATGCTACGCCGTAGCCTCCAACATTATCTCTGACTCCACAACTGCAGCATGACCTCTGACCCCACAGTGTGACCTCTGACCCCCACAGTGTGACCTCTGACCCCACAGTGTGACCTCTGACCCCACAGTGTGACCTCTGACCCCATAGTGTGACCTCTGACCCCACAGTGTGACCTCTGACCCCATAGTGTGACCTCTGACCCCACAGTGTGACCTCTGACCCCATAGTGTGACCTCTGACCCCACAGTGTGACCTCTGACCCCACAGTGTGACCTCTGACCCCACAGTGTGACCTCTGATCCCACAGTGTAACCTCTGACCCCACAGTGTGACCTCTGACCCCACAGTGTGACCTCTGACCCCACAGTGTGACATCTGACCCCACAGTGTGACCTCTGACCCCCACAGTGTGACCTCTGACCCCACAGTGTGACCTCTGACCCCACAGCGTAACCTCTGACCCCCACAGCGTGACCCCTGCCTAAAACAACGCCAGCACCACTATCTCGTCATCCCACAGTAACCAGACAGATAAGAGAGGCGATAAGTTAGATTTTACTTGTAAACAAATCAGGTCAATGAACCACAGGAGGAGGATCGGAACCTATGATAAGGAGGGTCGGGTTAGCCTTGTGGGGAGTTTTTACGGTATCACACACACACACACACACACACACACACACACACACACACACACACACACACACACACACACACACACACACACACAAGTTGATTGATAGTTGAGAGGCGGGACCAAAGAGCCAGAGCTCAACCTCCATAAGTACAACTAGATGAGTACACACACATACACACACACACACACAGGCGGGGTCCAAGAGCTAATAGCTCGATCCTGCAGGCACAAATAGTAAATATACACAGAGAGACGTGAAAGATTGCAGTTACTGAGAAAATCAGCAGGAAGCATGATGAGGATTCGAACCTACACACTGTTAAGTACACTCAAGTATATCAACATTTTTATGGCCCACAGCGGGCTGGGTTATAGGTTCCCGCCTGTGACGGACCTCGGCGCCATCTATGATCCAGGTGCCGAACTATAGCAGTTGACCCTCCCATTAATCTTAGTTTCCCATCTTCTAGTCGGCTGGAAGGTGACGACCAACCAGGGACCGGCTGGTCGTCACCTTAGGGGCTAGTTGAGCGCTGTGGACTTCACTCTTAGACGGTGCTAGCCAGTGGGGCTAGCTGAGCATTGTTGACTTTGCTGATTGAGGGTACCAGCGAGTGCGCTACGGAGGGGGAGCGCTGGAAGGCGCTCCCATAACTGCTGGTTGCGTAAGGACTAGTGGTGCTTGGAAGACCTCGTCAGAGGCGTATAGTGTCCGTCATCCGTGAAGCTGGCCAGTGTGAGGGCTAGTGACGCCGCTCGGGATGACCTCACAGAGACTCCATAGACCTCACATAAGACTTGGCCGCTCCAAGCAACAGCCTGGTGGACCAAATTCTCACAAGTCAAGCCTGGCCTCGGGCCGGGCTTGGGGAGTAGAAGAACTCCCAGAACCCCATCAAGCAGGTATAGACTTGTACATAATAATGGTGCAGGGTAATAATAACGGGTTATTTTAAGTGTTATTTTTTTTATTTACCTTAAACATTAGACTATATTTCCACCAAGGTTAGGATCCTCTGAACTTGTGTAGGATCATAGAGTTGAAAGAGAACCCGGTTACGAAGGGTTCGTAACACCACCTGTGTTTGTCTCCCGCATGGCGCCAGTGTGAGGGAGCGGGGCGCTCGTTTCGCCCCTCTCTCTCTTTGCCATCTTTCTTCAATTTCTGTTCGTATGGTATAATCTGTTCTTTCGTGGTTATTCCTTGACTGGCATCTCATGCCTAATACGTCGAATCTTATCGTGCTACTCTGGCAGAGCCGCTCTTCTTGGTTGGGGTTTGATGTAAAATTTTCTGCGGTTCTGTTCTGCAAGTTGTCTTGAGCGTTTTGTCACATCCGGCCTGCTCCTGCCTCTCCTGAGCCGTCTTAGGTCCTGGACAGCGTCTCCTCGATTTTCTGTCATTCCTGAGGTTCACCTCTGCCCCTTCGCTCTGGAATTCCTTATCTTAAGGTAATGTTTTTGTTGGCTCTTGCCCCCGAGTCTCAGGCTGGTGAGCTCCACGATTGTCTCCCGACGATTTTCGCTGCTCTTTTGGCACTGTTGTACGTTTTCTTCAGTTGGAACCGTCTCCGTTCCCGCCGGAGAACGAATCGGCGGGTTTCTGGAGGGGTCCTTTGGTTATTGATGCTTAGTGGATTCGGCCAGAGTGCATCATTTGGTGTGTTCGGGGGCGGTGATTCGTCGCTACTTTGCAGGTCACCGCCTAAGTTTCGGTGGACGCTCTTTGAGTTGATCCGGTCTCCTCGGTCCCCTGTTCCAAGACTTGTATGTGTCTTGGGTATTCGGGCTCCGGGGGTTTTGGCGGACCAACAGGGTCATGGCGACCAGGATTTGCCCGAGGTCGTGTTGCCCGATTCATTGGTCTCAACTTCGGCTTAGTGTCGGCTGCCTCTTCGCCTCTCCAATAAGTCCTTCTATTTTTCATTCTGATTATATAGCTACAGGAAGCCACCAAAGGACTCCCTCAAAACCCAGTGTTGAATGTAATGAAACGCTTCTCTCTGGTAGACCGCTCTTGGCGCCCTGTCTCCCTTAGATGTTCGTTGGTTCATTGTGCTGTTATATCTGCGCCAGAACTGATTTGATAACTGAAGCTGAACCCAGCTTCGGCCAGCCTAGTGGCGGCATTCAGTACTAACGGATTCCAGTTTTTTATGTGTTTTCTATTTTTTTCATTGTTTGGGGAGTTGTTTGCCTTGTTTGTGACTTTTGAGTCTTTGTCAACCCAACAGTTGCCCGTTAAGCTTCGCTGACTTTCTGGAGGCTTTCCCGGAGTAATGGCAGAATGTCACTTGGTCCCTGCGCCTCGTGTGAGAGGACCGGGTTCAGGCGCTGGTCCCTGCACCTCGTGTGAGAGGACCGGGTTCAGGCGCTGGTCCCTGCACCTCGTGTGAGAGGACCGGGTTCAGGCGCTGGTCCCTGCACCTCGTGTGAGAGGACCGGGTTCAGGCGCTGGTCCCTGCACCTCGTGTGAGAGGACCGGGTTCAGGCGCTGGTCCCTGCACCTCGTGTGAGAGGACCGGGTTCAGGCGCTGGTCCCTGGCTGGCCAAACACAACTCATCCAACTGGTGTGGCTGGTGGCTTGCAGTAGTCTCAGCCAGGTGGAGCCACCGGGGCTCCACCACGAAGACGAGTCTCATGACATTCAACCCTGGGGTCTTTAATTTAATCAAAATAAACTTTGAGACAATATACTTCATCGTCATAACTGGAACAAAAAGACATAATTACTCAGCAAAATTAGCTAAACATTATAATAAAAAGTTAAAAATTATATACAAATCAGTATCGATTAAAAACACATAGAAACGACAATTCAACCCAAATGAAAAAAATACCAAACAAAAAGGCACAGCGGATAGCATTCAGGGGTCGTAGTCCTAAGAGTCCGGGTTCGATTTCCGGCCGAGGCAGAAACAAATGAGCAGACCAATAGGACTCCCTGCTAGTATTATTGCAGTTCTTTGGTCACTAGTTGACCCTGCAATCATGCCGCAGTTCCTGATCACAGAGTTTGCACCTGGAGTGCTCAGGATTAGGAGATCCGTCACCTGTAGCCACCTGCCACAGGTAACGGTAACCCAACCTGATCCTGGCCACCACTGTGTCGCACAGTCTGGTCCACGTTTTGTGCTGACCATAAAGGTTTCTGACTCAGTGTCAGAAGTCAGTGTTTGGAACAATATAGTTTTGACAGCAGAGATGGGGATACCGAGATCTAATTCAACATCATCTTTGTTGCAAACTAATTTGGCTGCAATGTCTGTCTCATTGTGATGGGATATATTAATGTGTGATGGTATCCATACAAAGGAGATTCAGAACCCTTTACTCTGTGCAGCGATTAGGTCATTTACAATTAGTAGTATTAGGGTCTTGCTGTCGATCTTCCAGGAGAAGTTTTCGATTGCTTGAAAACTTCTGGAAGATCGACAGCAAGAACCTCAGAGAGAGAGAGAGAGAGAGAGAGAGAGAGAGAGAGAGGGTGGGGGGGGGGGGGGGGTGAGAGTGAGGGAGGGTGGGTGAATTTCTGGAGAGCAAGATAGTGTCTCCCTCCGGTCCTTCTTGCCAAGTGAAGGAGGTTCGAAAATCCGAGTATTACTCCATGGTTTACTGGACCGTGTCGGTTGGGCCGGGGGGGGGGGGGGGGTTAACGGGACCTCTGCTTCATGGGGTGAGAGACAAAAAGCGTGACCAGCTCGGAGGTGTAATCCTCTCCGCCTCCAGTCTTGCCACAATACTCCTTTTTTTGTGCCTCATTTTTGTGTTTTTCTTGTGGTTTTTGGCAAAGTTGTTTTTGTAACACTTAAGACACGATTTTGGGATTAGTTAATGAACTACCGATTACTGTTGTGTTTGGGCGTTAGTTGATCAGTGACGTCATTGGTTGTGGGTGTTGGTTGTTGACTGACGTCATTGGTTGTGGGTGTTGGTTGTTGACTGACGTCATTGGTTGTGGGTGTTAGTTGATCACTGACGTCAGTGCTTGTGGGTGTTAGTTGATCAGTGATGTGATTGGTTGTGGGTGTTGGTTGTTGACTGACGTCATTGGTTGTGGGTGTTAGTTGATCAGTGATGTCATTGGTTGTGGGTGTTAGTTGATCAGTGATGTCATTGGTTGTGGGTGTTGGTTGTTGACTGACGTCATTGGTTGTGGGTGTTAGTTGATTAGTGACGTCAGTGGTTGTGGGTTTTAGTTGATCACTGACGTCAGTGGTTGCTGTTGCAAATTGTTCACTGACGTCAATGGCTCCGCAGCTGTGACGTCATGGATCCGGTGCGTCACCGTTGCAATAATATTTTCCCGTTGAAAGTTCCGTTCTTCTTTCCGGGAAAGAAAGTTATATTTCCAGGACCCCTGGATGGTGAGAGGGGCGTCATGACGGTGGGGGGAGAGGACCTGCTCTCGTCTACAAGTCCTGGCAAGATCAAGCTTCAGCTCCTAAGCTCCGCCTCTTCAGCGATCGAATGGTCAATGTTATTTAAATACTCACAATATTGTGGATTATTGTGGGTGCTTTACCAGAGCGGTCATTGTGAGGGGCCCTCGATATATACGTGGCCAGGGGCCCTCGATACGTGGCCAGGGGCCCTCGATACGTGGCCAGGGGCCCTTGATATATACGTGGCCAGGGGCCCTCGATATATACGTGGCCAGGGGCCCTTGATACGTGGCCAGGGGCCCTCGATATATACGTGGCCAGGGGCCCTTGATACGTGGCCAGGGGCCCTCGATATATACGTGGCCAGGGGCCCTTGATACGTGGCCAGGGGCCCTCGATATATACGTGGCCAGGGGCCCTTGATACGTGGCCAGGGGCCCTCGATATATACGTGGCCAGGGGCCCTTGATACGTGGCCAGGGGCCCTCGATATATACGTGGCCAGGGGCCCTCGATATATACGTGGCCAGGGGCCCCTGGATACCAGTAAACAACATCCACATAAAGTAGACCGAGCACACAACTATCCGATGGACTAACAGCCAGAGGGAAGATGTAAGACCTGGCGGACAGCTAGAAGCCGGAGTCAGCCAACAATCCCCCCTCACCCTACCCCGCTCCCTACGATTATGGGGGCTAGGTGAATCTACAGTTATAGGCCTATTGTCCACAGCTATCAATCTACAGTGGTGATAGGCTTATGGTCTTACCCTGCTCTCAATCTCTCTCCCAGGTAGATCATTGGTCCCACCAGTCCCTCGCTACATTTTACTAAAGGCCTATTCACCTATCTACCAGAAGTTCATGGAAATCTACTATCTACATTTCCCAGCAGATATTTCATCACCTCCGTGAGAGGAACATTTCAACGGCTACTATCTCTCCTCGTCCTGGTAGGCCTACTAGCTAGCTCCTCCTCGTCCTGGTAGGCCTACTAGCTAGCTCCTCCTCGTCCTGGTAGGCCTACTAGCTAGCTGCTCCTCGTCCTGGTAGGCCTACTAGCTAGCTCCTCCACCCCCGCTAACAGCCGACTTTTTTGATAGAGTACTGTTATTTTTTGGGGGGTGGGGGGTGGGGGGGTTGAGGAGATAATTGAGGTAGTTGGCAGGTGTGAGGTGAGGGAAGGGAGGGGGGGGGGGGTGAAGGAAGGTAGAGGGGTGTTAGGTAAGGGAAGGGGTGTGAGGAAATGGGGAAGGGGACCGAGCTGAAGGGAAGGTGGATGGGGAGGACTTGAGGGGGAGAGAGGGAGAGGGAGAGAGGGGGGAGAGGGAGAGAGGGGGGAGAGGGAGAGAGGGGGGAGAGGGAGAGAGGGGGGAGAGGGAGAGAGGGGGGAGAGGGAGAGAGGGGGGAGAGGGAGAGAGGAGGGAGAGAGGGGGGAGAGAGGGGGGGGGGAGAGAGAGAGAGAGAGAGGGGGGGGGAAGGACTGTTAAGACTTGTCCAACAACCATTACCGAGGCCGTGCTGCTTCCCACCCACAACAGTTGTCAAGGACAGAGCCCCAAAGTCACTCGGTCATCCTCACGCCCACCACCGCTCTTTCTCTCATTTTTTCAGGGCAGGAAACCCCCCCCCCCTGAGGTGATCCCATATCCCCCCTCCACCCCCTCCCCTCCCCCAGATCACCTCTTACCCCTCCCCATCCTGCTCCTCCCCCCATCCCTACCTTTGTCTCCTTTTGAAACTCATTCTTAGTGAAGTACATGTGTAAGGTGTAGGCAAATTGTACTCACCTAATTGTGCTTGCGGGGCGGGACCAAAGAGCTCTGGCTCTTTGGTCCCGCCTCTCAACTATCAATCAACTGGTGTACAGATTCCTGAGCCTACTGGGCTCTATCATATCTACACTTGAAACTGTGTATGGAGTCAGTCTCCACCACATCACTGCCTAATGCATTCCATTTGTCAACCACTCTGACACTAAAAAAATCTTTCTAATATCGCTGTGGCTCATTTGGGCACTCGGTTTCCACGTGTGTCCCCTTGTGCGTGTGCTTCTTGTGTTAAATAGCCTGTCATTATCTACCCTGTCAATTCCTCTGAGAATCTTGCACGTGGTGATCATTTCCCCCCTAACACTTCTGTCTTCATGCGACGTGAGGTTTAATTCCCGTAGTCTCTCCTTGTAGCTCATACCTCTCAGTTCGGGTACTAGTCTGGTGGCAAACCTTTGAACTTTTGCCAGTTTAGTCTTATGATTGACTAGATATGGACTCCATGCTGGAGCCGCATACTCCAGGATTGGTCTGATATATGTGGTAGATAATGTTCTAAAAGAACATTATATTTGTTCTGTGTGTGTGTGCCTAGCTAGTTGAACTCGTCTGCCGAGGTTGAGTTTCAGCTCTTGGGTCTTATGGCGCGTCTGCCATAAGCAGACTCGCCATAAATGGAAGCAAGAAAGGAAGGCGAAGCAATACGAAAAAAATTAAGTGAAAGACAATTCAAAACACAAGAGACGGGAGAGTAGAGGGAACTACACCTGTCAAACATTGTTATTGTTGTTGTTGAGGTGTTTTTGTTGTGTTTCGTGTCATTAGTGAACAAAAAATATGTGGAACAGTGACCAGCCGGAGGAGAGGGAGGAGGCTGTTGTCTCACACGGTGAGGCGGTGATTACCATGACGATGGTGGTGGTGATGGTGGTGATGGTGATGGTGGTGATGGTGGTGGTGGTGGTGATAGCGGTGATGGTGTGACCCCCTGGCTCATCAGGGGCTGTTAGAGCAGGGGGGGGGGGTGGAATGGGGGAGAGGGAGAGGGGGGTTAGGTTAGGGGGAGGGGTTATTGGTTGGGGGAGGGGTGATTGGCTAGGGGAGGGGTGATTGGTGGGGGGGGGGGGTGATTGGTGGGGGAAGGGTGATTGGTGGGGGGGGGGGAGGATTATTCGTACAGAGGTTATTGTTAGCAGAGGGAACGATTGTTAAGAGAGAGGGGGGGGGTGTGAGTTGTGCTGGAGGGGGTGATTGATGAAGGAGGGGGGGGGGGAAAAGGCGTGGTAGAGTAACAGGTTGAGATAGGGTAAGGGAGGGGGTAAGGGGGGGGGGAAGAAGGATAGAGGGAGGGGGGAGGTGTGGGGGGTAAGGGAAGAAGAACGGGCCTAGTCACCACAAAACAGCGGTCCTCTATCCCCTGAGGCAGGACACACATACATAACGGTACTCTAACCTCCCTTTCCTGGCTGCCTTCCCCTTCCCATCCCTCCCTCCCTCCCTTCCATCCCCTTCCCTCCCTGCCTCCTGTCCCCATAACATTCCAGGCCCATCACCTCTAGTTGGCCTTAAACCATAGGCAATTTTTTTATGAGTTTTGGCTGAGTGTCTTAATGGTGGTATGTTGAGCCTTGTGCCATGGTTATTATCCCCATCCCCTTCTCCACCCTTCCAGGTATAGTCTCATTGATGTCTGCTGCTCCCCACACACACACACACACACACACACACACACAAATGGAAGTTTGATAGCCTGGAAAATCGGGGCACTAATGAAAGCAAAAAGCTCCATACATGGAACTCTGACAGTGGATGGGAAGAAGATTGTGATCTTGATACTCTACAATCCCCCACCAAACAGTAGAAGGCCCAGGCCCAGGTTGTATGATGACAACAACAAGGCATGTATAAATGAACTGCAGAGGGCAGCAACACTAGCCCACAGAATGAGAGCGAAGCTGCTGGTCATGGGGGACCTAAATCACGGAGAGATAGATTGGGAAACGAGGAATCCCCATGGCGGGGAGGAAACCTGGGGAGCGAAGCTGGTAGACGTTATTGACAGGAATTTCTTAACACAGCATGTGAATGAAGACACAAGGAGAGGTGGGTCTAGAAAATGGCTGCTAAAGTTCAATTCAGGAAAGTGTAAGATAATGAAATTAGGCGAAGGGAGCAGAAGGCTGAACACAAGGTACCATCTGGGAGGTGAAATCCTGCAAGAGTCAAATAAAGAGAAAGATCAGGGGGTTGATATCACACCGAACCTGTCCCCAGAGGCCCACATCAAAAGGATATCATCAGCGGCATATGCTAGACTGGCCAACATAAGATCTGCCTTTAGAAACTTGTGTAAGGAATCGTTCAGGATCCTGTATACCACTTATGTAAGACCAATCCTGGAGTATGCAGCTCCAGCCTGGAGTCCATACCTAGTTAAACACAAGACAAAGTTAGAGAAGATTCAGCGGTATGCCACCAGGCTCGTCCCGGAACTGAGAGGAATGAGCTACGAGGAAAGGCTAAAGGAGCTGAACCTCACGTCCCTGGAAAACAGAAGAGTGAGTAAGGGGAGACATGATAACCACCTACAAAATTCTCAGTGGAATTGACAGGGTGGACAAAGACAAACTCTTCAGCACGGGTGGAATACGAACAAGGGGACATAGATGGAAACTTAGTACCCAGATGAGCCACAGAGACGTTAGAAAGAATTTTTTCAGTGTCAGAGTAGTTAACAAATGGAATGCATTAAGTAGTGTTGTGGTGGAGGCTGACTTCATACACAGTTTCAAGTGTAGATATGATAGAGCCCAGTAGGCTCAGGAATCTGTACACCAGTTGATTGACAGTTGAGAGGCGGGACCAAAGAGCCAGAGCTCAACCCCCGCAAACACAACTAGGTGAGTATATGTAGACGTATGCACGCACGCACACACACACACACACACACACACACACACACACACACACACACACACACACACACACACACACACACACACACACACATATATACTCTGACACTGAGCGTGTCTCCTTTTTCTTGCCTGATACTAAACATGTCAACTTTATCGATTATTTTATCAGAGGATTTTCTACGTCGTTATCATGTGTCCATA
Source organism: Procambarus clarkii (assembly GCF_040958095.1). NCBI lineage: Eukaryota > Metazoa > Arthropoda > Malacostraca > Decapoda > Cambaridae > Procambarus > Procambarus clarkii. Next base: position 21,811,224 of record NC_091180.1, on the reverse strand, counting down.
ACTTTGTATACATTCAAGTGTGGGGAGGTTCAACTCCCATTACTGATCCTCGTAAGGTAATCCTCACAGATTTTGCACCTGCCTCTCTGGACACCTCCAGACAATTTCGGATTTGGTTTTATGATTCTTTAAGGAAGGGGTTCCAGGCTGGTGCTGCGTACTGCAGAATGGACTTCACGTAAGTCGAGAGCATGACTCAATATTTCCTTCCTTAAGATTCTAAGTTCTATTATGTGTCAGGGACTTTCCTCCCTTTAGGGTTGAACTGTTCAAAGGGATTTCTTACTCTCTGCAACTGTAATTTTCTTGCATTGTCTGGGTTGACGTATTACTTTATGCACCCATTCCTGAGTCTTACTTAAATCATCCTACATAACTTGCAGTCCCCCATGTGTAATAATTGTCTACATAAGTTTTGTATCATCCTTATAATGCAACAACTAAACCATTTAGTCCTCGTGTGCACCACACATAACAAGAGTTCTATTACACACAGAAATCACAATTGCGTGATGCATCAAATGAACAAATCCTTTTGACCATGTCGTAGCTCAGTCGATTAAGGCAGCGTCTGGGATGCTCTCGGGCGTAGGTTCGAATCCTCGCCACGGCCCTTGTGGATTTGTTCAAGAGTTCTATCACTGAGCCTTCTGGTGGCTGACTCGTAGCCTCCCTCCGTACTCAGACGTCCTAGCCGTAACCCCTGGGTGTCTACTTAGTTACCGTAGCTTGATATTCAGTTGTTGTATATGTCTCTTGTGGGGCAACTGCCAAATCCCTTCTGACAATCCTGGAAGGCATAACTATAGGGTCCAAATCCTGAACCCACTGTGTGCCTTGGTAACCCTTTTCATCACCGCTTACGGTATGGGGTATGGGGGTTGCATGATAAATGACTCAACTAGGTTTAGTAGGGTTGTTAAGCATTGTATACACGCCGTCACTAATATTATGTTGGTGTGTGGCGATAATGTTACCTGCTTCTAGGTGAATCACAGTTTTTGTCCTGGTTATCGCACTAGTGCTGTGGAGGGAATGTATGGCAGTGACAGTATAGAGTTTAGGGGCTCTTGACTGTCCCCCTTTTTAATGTAAGGACAACATTGGCTGTCTTGCATTCGTTTGAGGTTTTTCGTTTGTTGAGATATAGCGTGTTGCCAGTGGTCTCCCCAGCTGTAGTGAGGCCTTCTGTAAGATCCTTCAGGACATTTGGTCCAGTCCTGATGCACAGTCTAATCCACGGTTTCTCAAATCTCTTCTGCCACGTTCTTGCTCTCAATACTGCTAGCTAGTCGCACATTCTCCTTTATATTTTGTGCAAGTTCCCGATTCAGTTGTGAAAACATCCCGAACACTGCCGTTGAGCACATCACACAGTTCAGTGTTATTTTCTGCATGTCTTCTGCCTTTTTGGTTTAGTTAGACACTTGGTCATTCATTCTGCCTTCTGATATGTCTGTGTAGCAGGTGTGGTGATTATGTTGCCCTCTGTGTCGCTGCTTCTCTGCCGCCACTCTCACTCTCCCGTGAGCAGTTGCTACACTTGTGTAGCGACCATGTGTCTCCTGTCTTCTACAGGTTATGTGTCCTTTCCTATGGCCTGTTAGTTACCGTTTTAATATCTTAAAATGTTGCCCCGAGGGGCGACTTTATTGGGCAGAGCCACTCATCCTGTGAGTGGACACCCCGCCATAGCAGCATGGACAGCACTCCCTCAATAGGAAGAAAACCCACTGGGTTGTCCATCCTGTCACTTATATTAATTGAGTCATTATAGTCAACCATGGGCTGACTGATGTCTTGGAGTATTCCTTAGTGTGTGAGGACTGTTGGTGGGGACTCATAGGGTGGGCAGCCCCGGGGCGCCATACCCACCACTGGTTGGGTACGTGTGATGCCCCGTGTGGGCAGGACTGGTCCCAACACACACCACTGTTGGGTACAGATAACGGGGCTCCCTCCCGGGTAGCCATTAATGACGGTGATGTAGCCATCGACTGTGACCATCTCATTGATCACAGTGGCCATAACCTTGACCACTGTGGCCATAACCTTCAACCCGCCTCATCACGGTGTTCCGCACTACCTGCGGGCGCACGGAGCCGCGCCGGGAAAAAGTAACTACATTTAAATTATATATTAAAAAAAAAATAAGTGAATATTAAACAACTCGCGACAAGAACTCACAACTTTATCCTGACTATCATTATTTTCTGACAACACCTGATGGTCCACCCACGGTAGTACACCCATGGTGGTACACCCACGGTAGTACACCCACGGTAGTACACCCACGGTAGTACACCCATGGTGGTCCACCCACGGTGGTACACCCATGGTGGTCCACCCACGGTAGTACACCCATGGTAGTACACCCATGGTGGTCCACCCACGGTAGTACACCCATGATGGTCCACCCACGGTAGTCCACCCATGGTAGTACACCCATGGTGGTCCACCCACGGTAGTACACCCATGATGGTCCACCCACGGTAGTACACCCATTAGAGTAAGCCCATGGTGGTACACCCATGATGGGTGTACCACCATGTACTGTGAAATCATTCACAGTACATTTTAAGTATACTTGCCCCACTGACCTGCTCTTTCATATATGTGACTGTAACAAGAACACTCCACTAACGGGATCAGAGGTGTACACAGTATGTACACCTCACTAGTCATTTACATTTAAAATCAGATAAAAGTTCCCAGGAAGGTAGACATTGTGTTGGTCTCTCTGTTACAACCCCTTATCATTCCCAGGAAGGTGGACAACTCCCTTATCATTCCCAGGATGGTGGACAACCCCCTTATCATTCCCAGGATGGTGGACAACCCCCTTATCATTCCCAGGATGGTGGACAACCCCCTTATCATTCCCAGGATGGTGGACAACCCCCTTATCATTCCCAGGATAGTGGACAACCCCTTATCATTCCCAGGATGGTGAACAACCCCCTTATCATTCCCAGGACGGTGGACAACCCCCTTATCATTCCCAGGATGGTGAACAACCCCTTATCATTCCCAGGATGGTGAACAACCCCCTTATCATTCCCAGGACGGTGAACAACCCCCTTATCATTCCCAGGATGGTGAACAACCCCCTTATCATTCCCAGGACGGTGGACAACCCCCTTATCATTCCCAGGACGGTGGACAACCCCCTTATCATTCCCAGGACGGTGGACAACCCCCTTATCATTCCCAGGATGGTGAACAACCCCCTTATCATTCCCAGGATGGTGAACAACCCCCTTATCATTCCCAGGACAGTGGACAACCCTCATCATACTAGCACAGTGCCCCCCCCCCCCGCAGGAGAAGCCAACTGACGCCGCCATCTTTAAAATAATGGCGCCGAAAATGTATTATTCCTTGACGGTTTTAGTACAGTGGTTCACTAAGCACTCAACCACACAACGCGGCTACGATGCTTTTACAACAGCCGATGACAACTGGGACCAACACGGGACGAGAGAGCTGTCACGGTACATAATGAGTAATTGAGCAGTTAAACGAGAAGAAGGTATTTATTAGTTCTAGATTTGTTATTAGAAAATAGCAGTTAATTATTAGAAAAAAGTATTTTAATGGTTCTAGTTATAATTATAGAGTTATAAAATACTTATACCCGTTCTCTCTACCAGCCAGGCCAGGAACCTTACAATAAGGAAGGTCTTTGAAAATGGGAATTATACTTATAATATATCAGTTATGAATGTGCCTGATACTTACATCAGTTAAGAATGTGACTTATACCATGACTGATATGACTTGTATCAGTTAAGAATGTGACATACTTATAAGGATCAGTCACATTTTTAACTCATATAAGTATCAGTCACGTTCTTAACTGATATAAGTATAAGTCACATTCTTAACTCATATAAGGATCAGTCACGTTCTTAACTCATATATGAGTTAAGAATGTGACTGTTCCTTATATGAGTTAAGAATGTGACTGATCCTTATATCTAGGCACAAATAGGTGAGAACACCCCCCCCCCTCCCGTCACTCTGCCCCCCCACCCTCCTCCACATAACGTGCACAAACGGTTCCCCTCTGGCCCTGGCGAGGTGAGTGACCTCGAGTGGGGAGGGGTGGTCGGGCTGGGTCACCACCAGACCGTTGACCTCCTCTCCCTACCCACCTCCCTATCCCCCCCACTCCTCCCTATCCCCCACCTACCTATTCCGATCCTTTGTTGACTCCCTTGTTTTATTATAGTCACCTATTTGTGCTTGCGGGGGTTGAGCTTTGGCTCGTTGGTCCCGCCTCTCAACTGTCAATCAACTGGTGTACAGATTCCTGAGCCTATTGGGCTCTGTCATATCTACATTTGAAACTGTGTATGGAGTCAGCCTCCACCACATCACTGCCTAATGCATTCCATCCGTTAACTACTCTGACACTGAAAAAGTTGTTTCTAACGTCTCTGTGGCTCATTTGGATACTCAGTTTTACCTGTGTCCCCTTGTTCGTGTTCCACCCGTGTTAAACAGTTTATCTTTATCTAAAAGATAAACAAGGTGGTATACAAGGTTCTAAATAATTCCTTACACAGGTTCCTGAAGGCATTTCTAATGTTAGCCAGCCTTGCATACGCCGCAGATGTTATTCTTTTTATGTGGGCTTCAGGAGACAGGGTTGGTGTGATATCAACTCCTAGATCTTTCTCTCTGTCCTTTTCATTAAGTACTTCATCTCCCATTCTGTATCCTGTGTCTGGCCTCCTGTTTCCACCACCTAATTTCATTACCTTTCATTTACTTTATTTATTTACGCTTTTTCACTAGCTTCTTGTGTGGTACTGTGTCACAGGCTTTCTGCCAATCCCAAAATATGCAGTCTGCCCACCCTTCTCTTTCTTGCCTGATTTTTGTTGCCTGGTCATAGAATTCAATTAACCGTGTGAGGCAGGACCTGCCATCCCTGAACCCATGTTGGTGCTGTGTTACAAAGTTCATCACTCCAGATGTCCCACTAGCTTTTTTCGCACAATCTTCTCTATTAGCTTGCATGGTATGCTGGTTAGGGACACTGGCATGTAGTTCAGTGCTTCCTGTCTATCCCCCTTTCTTGTATATCGGGACTACATTAGCAGTCTTCCAAATTTTTGGCAATTCCCCTGTTACCAGTGATTTGTTATACACTATGGAGAGTGGCAGGCACAGTGCTTCTGCTCCTTCCTTTAGCATCCAAGGGGAGAGTCCATCCGGGCCTATTGCCTTTGTAACATTCAACTCTAGCAAGAGCTTCCTTACTTCCCCGCTGGTAATCTTAAACTCTTCTAGTGATTCCTTGGTTAACTATTCCCTCTCTTATCTCTGGAACTTCCCCCCTTGTTCTAATGTGAAGACCTCCTGGAATTTCTTATTCAGTTCTTCGCAAACTTCCTTGTCGTTTGTGGTGAATCCTTCTGCCCCTATCCTCAATTTCATTACCTGTTCCTTTACTATTGTTTTTCTCCTGATGTGGCTGTGCAGCAATTTAGGTTGAGTCTTTGCCTTGCTTGCGATGTCATTTTCGTATTGTCTTTCTGCCTCTCTTCTCAACCTGACATATTCATTCCTGGCATTCTGGTATCTTTCTCTGCTGTCTAGCGTCCTGTTATTTTTATAGATTCTCCATGCCCCTTTACTTTGCTGCTTAGCTAGCTAACATCTCTGGTTAAACCATGGGTTTCTCATCTACATTTCGTTGTTTTCCTTTTGGACCGGGACCAACTTGTCTGCTGCCTCCTTACACTTCTGCGTGATGTAGTCCATCATGTCTTGGGCCGTCTTTCCTCTAAGCTCTGTTTCCCATGTTACATCTGTTAGGAATTTCCTTATCTGCTCATAGTTTTCCTTTCGGAATGCCAACCTTTTGTTTTCAGTTCCTCTCCTCGAGTTCCTTAACCCTTCTTCAACCAGATACTCAAACACCAGTACACTGTGGTCGCTCATTCCTACCGGGGCCTCGAAACCGATATCCCTTATGTCGGAGTCGTTCAGAGTGAAGACTAGGTTAAGTCTCGCTGGTTCATCGTTTTCTCTCATCCTCATGTGTGTGTGTGTGTGTGTGTGTGTGTGTGTGTGTGTGTGTGTGTGTGTGTGTGTGTGTGTGTGTGTGTGTGTGTGTGTGTGAAAAAAATAGTAGTTAGTAACAATTGATTGATTGACAGCTGAGAGGCGGGCCGAAAGAGCAGAGCTCAACCCCCGCAAGCACAGCTAGGTGAATACACACACACAGGTGACTAGGTGAGTACATGCCAATAAATTCAATGTTATTCCTCATGATATTGTGCAATGCATCTTTAACACGTCTCCAGAGGTACAAAACCAATGCCTGAGACACTACACTGGCAGCAGCAGCAGCAGCAGCAGCAGCAGCACACCAGCACCAGGAACAGCACCAGGAACAGCAGCAGCAGCAGCAGCACACCAGCACCAGGAACAGCACCAGGAACAGCAGCAGCAGCAGCAGCAGCATGAGTAAGAGTGAGTGTGGTGTCAGAGAGGCTCCAGGCGGCACCTGGGTTGATGTGAGTTGGGAACCAGCCAAGTCGTTCATCTTCACGATCAAATCAGATCTGTTCATCTAAACTGTTGCTGGATCAGCTGATATACCTGGAGAGGGTTGCGAGAGTTCTCGTACTCCCCGAGCCCGGCCTGAGGCCAGGCTCCACAATAATTTAATAATCCATTGGTGATTTTTGTTATTGAAGATTCAATTAACTTTCCCCATATAATAAGAGTATTTGGTTCATTATATTAGAGAGTGTAGCCACCCCTGATATATAAATATATATATATATATATATATAAATATATATATATATATATATATATATATATATATATATATATATATATATATATATATGAACAATGCATTACAAGTCTGGCCTAAACTAAGTCAATATTTATATTGACTTAATTTGGTTAAAAGTCTTTGGCAATTCCAATATAAGCAATTTTATGCATTTTTTTTTTGTATATGGGATTTTACAAATATTATTGTAATATTAAGTAAAGCTTATAATAAATTACCTCATCAGTGATACTATGACATTATTGCACAGTAAACTTACACAGTTTCAAAAATGATATTTCATTTTTTTTAAACAAGTTTAATCCTAAACCTTTACAAAAATAAATTGTCAGAATACCATTTTGAGACAATTCTACCCAAATATATTATTCCCACAGTCATCAGCTGATAGTGAACGTGATCAGGTAATGGCCGCGTTACTCCACAACATGACACAACAATCCCCCACTCAACATTGCAAGGTTCCTCATTAGTTATAAAAGAGCGCAAGCTCTTTTAGCTCGAGGACCTGGTGAGCAGCAGCCTCCCCCGACAGGTAATTACACGAGGGAGGTGGCTGGCAGCATCCTACTGTCTCTCCCTCGGAGTATCACGCAACCTGACCCGTCCTTGAACTTCACCTCCGTCAGAATGAGGGAATGGGTGCTGGGAGAAGAGGGCAGGAGAGAGAGAGAGAGAGAGGGAGTAAAAGATATGAGACAAAGAATAATATGTCGGGAGGTTGTGCATTAGACAACCGATTGTTAAGGAGCTGGGTCTCAAGAGCTAAGAGCTCTTGAGACCTGCAGGCGCAAATAGTAAATACCTCCACACCCACACACACACACACACACACACATATATGCTGTATATATATGTTATTCAACAGTGTATTATATATATATATATATATATATATATATATATATATATATATATATATATATATATATATATATATATATATATATATATATATATATATAATGTGTGTGTGTGTGTGTGTGTAAATCACAAAAATTAACACGTGTTGAAAAAATGTGACAGTGTCAGACCACGGAAGAAGAACTGAATCAGGAATTTCCTTAAGTACTTTCGTATATTAATACATCTTCAGAAGGAATTCTTTCATTCCACACAAGAATGTGACCCAACACACTGAAGGTCACAGGGGTGTGACCCAACACACTGAAGGTCACAGGGATGTGACCCAACACACTGAAGGTCACAGGGATGTGACCCAACACACTGAAGGTCACAGGGATGTGACCCAACACACACAAGGTCACAGGGATGTGACCCAACACACACAAGGTCAGAGGGATGTGACCCAACACACAGAAGGTCACAGGGATGTGACCCAACACACAGAAGGTCACAGGGATGTGACCCAACACACTGAAGGTCATAGGGATGTGACCCAACACACACAAGGTCACAGGGATGTGACCCAACACACACAAGGTCACAGGGATGTGACCCAACACACACAAGGTCACAGGGATGTGACCCAACACACTGAAGGTCATAGGGATGTGACCCAACACACACAAGGTCACAGGGATGTGACCCAACACACACAAGGTCACAGGGATGTGACCCAACACACACAAGGTCACAGGGATGTGACCCAACACACACAAGGTCACAGGAATGTGACCCAACACACTGAAGGTCACAGGGATGTGACCCAACACACACAGAAGGTCACAGGGATGTGACCCAACACACAGAAGGTCACAGGGATGTGACCCAACACACAGAAGGTCACAGGGATGTGACCCAACACACCAATAAGAAGCAGTACTGTGGTGGTGCTGGACTTGAGGTCCTGGACCCCAAACGTTACCCATCCTGCCACCCTTGCCCAAGCTTGTCTTACCCCAGACACGTCTCCACTCTCTGGGGAACGCCTTGCTTTACGGACCCTGGTGTGTGTGGGGAGAGGAGACTGGGGGAGGTGTGTGGTGGGGACGGAAGGGTTGAAGGGAGGTTGTGGTGGGGGAAGGGGGTATATGAGGAGGAGGGGGTATGTGTGTGAGGGGGTATGGGGAGGGGTCGATGACCTCCAGGTACACAGGCGCGGCGTCTTGCCGGTGCCGTGGTCGTAGTTACGTAACTCAAGACGGTCACCCCACAAGCAAGGCCTCAAGCTCCGCCACACGCGGGGCGTCAACACGAGGCCAAGGCAGCATCAGGACGGAGGAGCTTCCTTGACGGCACCTCGGAGCCCATAGTCTATGGTAACTGACGAATGTATGGGGAATTCTAGATGGGGTCCGGAAGTGCCCGGGTGGGTCTCTCTCTCTCTCTCTCTCTCTCTCTCTCTCTCTCTCTCTCTCTCTCTCTCTCTCTCTCTCTCTCTCCGTCCCCTTCTTCTCTCTCCTCTCTCAGTCTCTCTCTCTTCCTCTTATGTCATCTCTTTTGTATCCGCCTGTTCTCGTTCCCTCTGTATCTCTTGTTACCTTTCCTTACCTTTCCTAGGTCAAGATCCCCACGGCCCGGTCTCTGATTAGGTCTCCTGGCTGGTGGTGGGATCAACGAGGCTGTTCGACGCGGTTGCTAGCATCCTGACGTATACATCACAGCCTGGTTGATCACGCATTCTGTGAGCGTGTTTATAAAGTTATCTTGTAAACACTGTGAAAGGCCGACCAGTTATGCTCCTTATGTGTAGAGAGAAAGTGTTGAAATGGAACAGTCGTAATATTCTCCAAGAATATGTTATTATGTATCTCTCTCGCCTGCACTTGCCCAACCACTTGGGCTCGTCTCGCTTCATGCAGGTCGGCGATCAGTCCCCGACCTGCACGAGGGTCGAAGCCTCGTCATGCTGGTCGCTATACATGCGGATATTCTTTAGTATGGCACTGGTGGTGACCCCGACTGGCCTATGACACTCCCACCTTGGTGAGGGTCATACTTGGAAGTATGAGTAAGGCCTCAGAGTGTGTGTACCTCCTTCACACATACACAGACACACATTTAAACTTAAGGTATAGATGTATACACATGTATACTTATGTAGAATTACCTGTTGATATGCTAATGCTTTTTTTTATCAAACCCTTAGCACCAGTGTTGTGGTGTAACCACCAGTACTCTGGCCTCGGACTCGGGTCCCCGCTACCTACGACTCCCGACTCCATCACAACTTGGTCGATCCATCCTGGGTAAAGAATTTACATTTCTCAACACTCAGTCTCCCTCGCCACGCTCCCACCGGACCTGGGGTTTGTCACACCATCTTTACAATGTATACGATCCTGCCTCTGTACACATTACACACCATTAACTGTGTAACTCACCATTAACTGTGTAACTCACCATTAACTGTGTAACTCACCATTAACGTGTAACACACCATTAATTGTGTAACTCACCATTAACTGTGTAACTCACCATTAACTGTGTAACTCACCATTAACGTGTAACACACCATTAACTCATTCACAAGAACACTACGTTATTGAATGTGAAACTGTAAAAAAAAAAATCACCTGGTCAATTGTACAATTACTATGCACACAATTTCTAATTACACACACACACACACACACACACACACACACACACAATCTCCTAAGATTGCCTATATAGTCGTAAGTGTGGGAACCGACCTGTGAGATTTATATTTATTTAATTTATATGAATATATATTTACGTTAATTTATATACTTCGATAGCAATTTGTATAATGTTAAGTGGACTGTATTTCTGCAATAATCTCATAATCTCACAAATCGATCCTCTACACATTAGGGGGGGTTTATTAGTTTATATATATGCAGCCAATCAAACTACAGTAACTACATACATTAAAAAGGTTCCTTATCTTATAGTACAGCAGGTTAGTCCACCAGGTATAACTAGGGTGTAGACACCAAATTATCCTCTTTGAGGTAGCTTCCATATCACCCAGTAACTGGTGCACAAATCTTGCATCCTCGTCTTGACCTGTCAAAAGTGCGCTAGCTGTGAAGCCAGATACCTATATATGACAAGTATATCAGAGAAGACAGTACATGGAACATGAAGACCTGGCTTAATTACCTTTAGTTTGAGGCTATTTCGCGTTCTAACCGGCTAACCCTATATCCTGACATTAATGGCCATAAATGAATGATAAACGGGTTTCGGATAGACACTTAACTTGTATTTGTAGACAGCGTGTTGACAATGGTACACCTTTGGGTTCCATAACACTACGTCCAAGTAAATTTAACAGGAGCCGAATTTGCTCCCGTGTGAGCCTCTGGTCTCAATAAACAATGGCTGCCCTCCTTCCCCACTCTGACGCCTGGCCTACTTTGTCCAGATTTCAGAAAGTGATAGAAGGGTCACATTTACTCTACTTTAATATTGATAATTAAGTTAATTTATATAAGATGTTTTTATGATGGTAAAGTCCAAAGACTAATGTATTTAAGAACAATTCCCAGCAGAATAGCTGGTGAATTATAATAGTATGTGGTGATGATATCCCGTTTTCTTTAGACGGTAATTCCACTACAAGTTACGTTTTCTATGGGTAACTTGTTTATACAATACAGCTATTATCTGTATGATATATTAAATGGTGTCGGATTTTCCGACAGTAAGTCCTAAGTGTATAATCTTAAGGACACAACCTATAGTACTGTATCACCCTTTGCAGATGACACTACGAGTCTTATGAGAGTAGACAACATAGAGGACACGGCAAACCTCCAATCAGATGTAGATCAGGTCTTTCTATGGGCTACAGAAAATAATGTGGTATTTAATGAAGATAAGTTCCAGCTCATGCGCTATGGAAAATATGAACATATAAAACCGGAAAACTCCGTACAAAACTCAGTCAAATCATAACATAGAACGAAAAAGCAATGAAAAGGATTTGGGTGTACTCATGTCGGAAAACCTTACCTTTAAAGAACACAATAAAGTAGCCGTCACAACTGCAAGAAAAATGACAGGTTGGATAATAAGAACCTTTCACACTAGAGATGCTATACCGATGATGATACTCTTCAAGACGCTAGTGCTCTCTAGAGTGGAGTACTGCTGCACAATGACAGCCCCTTTCAAAACTGGAGAAATTGCTGACCTGGAGAGCGTGCAGAGATCCTTTACTGCTAGAATCCACTCAGTAAAACATTTAAAGTACTGGGACCGACTAAAATGCCTAAATCTTTATTCTTTTGAGCGCAGGCGGGAGAGATACATAATAATTTACACGTGGAAAATAGTAGAGGGGCTGGTCCCAAACTTGCACACAGAAATAACACCACATGAGACCAGAAGACATGGCAGGATGTGCAGAATACCTCCGTTGAAGAGCAGAGGTGCAACTGGTACTCTGAGAGAGAACTCTATCAACATCAGAGGCCCGAGACTGTTCAACACGCTTCCACTACACATAAGGGACATAACTGGCCGACCCCTCACAGTATTCAAGTGAGAACTTGATAAACACCTAAAAAGGATACCTGATCAATCAGGCTGTGACTCATACGTCAGGCTGCGAGCTGCTGCGTCCAACAGCCTGGTAGACAAGTCCAGCAACCAGGAGGCCTGGTCGAGGACTGGGCCGAATGGACGCAAAGCCCCGAAATCATTGTAAGGAAACCGCAAGGAAAGTTAAGGTATGGTCCGGGTTTGATTCCCGGTGGAAGCGGAAACAAATAGGCAGAGTTTCTTTCACTCTAATGCATCTGTTCGCCTACCTAAATAGGTACCTAGGTCAGACAGCTGCTACGGGCTGCTTCCTGGGGGTGTGTGAGTGTGTTAGAGAGAGAAAATATGCAGAAGACAACAAAAAAAAAAAGAGGAAAAATAGAATGGTCAGAAAGGCGGGGTCCAAGAGCTAATAACTCGATACTGCAAATACAAATAGTAAATACACACATCTCGTATCAGCAACGCGGCCAGCCCGCCAGGTATCATCTGTCTGTCTGTCTCTCTCTCTCTCTCTCTCTCTCTCTCTCTCTCTCTCTCTCTCTTTTTATTACACATTTACAGAACCTTTCCTTCACCAGTACTTCTCCATCCTCTTTGCTCCCATAATACCCCTCCCCAAGGATAGGGTGATGCAGATATAGGGTAATACAGCGATAGTGTGATGGAAGGATAGGGTGATGGAGGGATAGGGTGAGGGAGGGATAGGGTGAGGGAGGGATAGAGGGGTGGAGCTGGAGGGAGTCAACTGGTCAACAAAGAACTAGTGCTCCTAGAAGCCCTCTGGCGGCCCTCGGGAGAAGCCAACAGTTAAGTCAATATTGAAGTGTCTTCATATTTGCTGGTTCATTTTAGTGTTACACTGACCTCTAACTATGTCCTTGGTGTTGTCTGACCCCTTGTGTGTGTGTGTGTGTGTGTGTGTGTGTGTGTGTGTGTGTGTGTGTGTGTGTGTGTGTGTGTGTGTGTGTCGCTCTCTCTCTCTCTCTCTCTCTCTCTCTCTCTCTCTCTCTCTCTCTCTCTCTCTCTCTCTCTCTCTCTCTCTCTCTCTCTCTCTCTCTCTCTTTCTCTCTCTCAGGTTCAACTCCTGCTCTGTATTTGTACATGTTTCCGCGTGTAGTAATATGGTAAAGACATTATCGTAATATACCACACAGTTCCTTGTATGTAATTATGAAAGCGTCGAGCCCGTGAGGACATCTGGCACTCTCAGCTAAGTCCGTGGGTACCCCTGGCACTCTCAGCTAAGCCCGTGGGTACCCCTGGCACTCTCAGCTAAGTCCGTGGGTACCCCTGGCACTCTCAGCTAAGCCCGTGGGTACCCCTGGCACTCTCAACTCACTGTACGTATATGAATCCATTAATAAGACTGGAGACGTCAGTAATGGCGCACCAAAACACCATTAACTAGGTCATTGGAGTTACATTCACCGAGGATTTTATCCTCACATCCATCCACTAGAATTGGTCGGTACAGCGACAGCGTCACTTCTTACAGGGTCAGCGTTCGATCCCCAGTGGTCCAAGTGGCTGGATACCGTTGCTTACCTATCCATGGGTCCACGTGTCCCAGCTCCTCGACCGTATGTTACTCCCGGCTATATTGTCAGACTTGTTGACATTTGTGTAGAGGCTTGAGGAGACCCACTTTCACCCCACCCCACTCCAAACACCCCCCCCCACCACCCCCAACACCTGCATGAGTTGGTTGGGAGGACAGATGTCCCCCATCCCAAGGACCGGTGTCAGAGCAGGACTGCCAGGTGAGGACTCTGGCTCCACGGACGCTCCGTCCTTGACCGACAAAGCCTGCTGTATAAGCCAGTCTCCCGCTCTGTCTGTTTCTAGTGTTTTGACTACCAGGCTTGTTAATGATACGGGTCTATAATTTAGAGGTTCCTGTCAACTACCATTTTTGTATATTGGTGCTGTGTTTGCCTTTTTCCATATATCTGCTAAGATTCCTGTGCACAAGGATGTCTGGAATATTAATTGGATTGGAATGCTCAGCTCAGTTGCACATTCTCGCAGTACCCAAGGTGAAACTCCATCAGGTCCAACTGCTTTATTTCTTCCTAGTCCCTTGACTCATCTTTTCACTTCGTCTAGAGATACTCTGTGTATTCTATGTCCTGCGCTGGACTTGGTATTTGGTCCGGCTCTCTGAAATCCTCATATTTGGTGGTAGTGGTGATGGTGGTGGTGGGGATGGTGGTGGTGGGGATGGTGCTGCTGGTGGTGGTGGTGGTGGTGCTGGTGGTGGTGGTGGTCGCGTGGTTGGTCAACAATACCTAGTAGAAGGCTTTCACCCTCACGGGTCGCCGGAGGACACGTGGTGTTCACATAGCGAAGCGACACAAAGTTTCCGTCCCACATGAGGCCAGTAGAGTACAGCTGCCAGTAGAACTCCTCGCCACTCTTCACAGACGCCAGGTGCCACTCTCCTGTTCTCTCAGTCTTCAGGCTGGGGGGTCCTATGACACCTTAAGGGTACTGTAAAGGATCCCATCATCGATATGCTTTATTGATTCTACTACAATCTACTAAATCTACTAAAATCAACTTTGTATCAAGGACAGTCAGGTCCAAGCTTTCTTCCTCGACAGGATTGCCAAAATCTTATATCGAGTTGACAGCTGCATGAGCGTCTGTGGCAAATCCAGGCTGGTCTCTGCCTAGTTTTATTGATGTGTGCCAATGACTCTTGCCTTAACAACCACTTTTCCAGCAACCGTCCAATAGCAAGGTTGACGACTTGGGTTGTCATTAAGGTCGACTGTGAGCAGCTTGAAGGGATCCCAGCACTCAAGGCTGGAAACCTTCCACCCTTCTACGTGGCGAGGTGTCCAGCCTTGAGTACTCTGGCTACATCGGTCAGCCTTGACCCTCATATGCACGGGAACACAATTCAGGTGATTGGTGTGTGTGAGGGCGTGGAGGACAGCAGCGGGTGGTCACTGTCCTAGAGAACGCACACAAAAGAGTACCTGTTTATTTAGAGTGAGCTTGTATAAACTGGTAAGAGTAGCTGTTTATTCCAGTTTATTTATCAAAATTTTACCATTCCAATTATTTATCACGTAATTTATCACACGAACAAGGGGGACACAGGTGGAAACTGAGTACCTAAATGAGCCACAGGGACGTCAGAAAGAACTTTTTCAGTGTCAGAGTAGTTAACAGATGGAATGCATTAGGGGGTGATGTGGTGGAGGCTGACTCCATACACAGGTTCAAGTGTAGATATGATAGAGCCCAGTAGGCTCAGGAATCTGTACACCAGTTGATTGACAGTTGAGAGGCGGGACCAAAGAGCTAGAGCTCAACCCCCGCAAGCACAACTAGGTGAGTACCAGCAGCGCTAGTGCCAGTACTGAGAGTGAGGGTTGGCATCTTACTGCTGCTGTCATGTCACTCTGTACTCTGTAAAGAGCGGCTCTACTGAGCAGCTGTGTAGGCCGCTTGCAAGGACGAATGAAGTGCCGTGGGGTTGGTATGTGTGCTGACACCCCCCTGGTGTTGGAATGTGTGCTGGCACCCCCCTGGTGCTGGTATGTGTGCTGACACCCCCCTGGTGTAGTCAGTATACTAAGCTAACCCCTTGTGAGTGTGAGGGACAGTGGCCGGCGCCACAACTCCGTCACCGAAGCCTCAATAACCAGATGTGTTAATACTGCTGTCTCAAAATGTTCGTTTGCTATGGAAATGCTCTCTTTGAGGAAATCCATTGGAGCAATGAGGTGGATTCGAACTCTCGTTCTGGGTATTCCCAAGCCGCCTCCGGCTTGGTATTCCCAAGACGGACTTCCATCTGTGAAGTTCTCTTCCTTCAGGCTCCGTAAGATGGAGCCTGAAATAAGGAGTGATCGAAGCTTTCCTACTAAAGTACTTGTAATGTCTTGCAGTGACTGATGCGGTTTTGTGGAGAGATTTAACCAAAGATCAGCAGCAGAACTATCTCTTCTGGAACCATATTGTTTATACAACACATTAACCGATACTTGACATTTAATACTGTCACGTGTTGTGAGATTAATGTATCAAGAACTTGACCAGTAACTGAAAGAGGTGAGACTGGTCTATAGTCGCTGAACTCTAAATAACCAAGCAACACTACATGTATGTCAGTCACAACACTCATTTGACTTCTGGTCAAATGAGACACGCTTGGAGTGACTGTGTGCACATGTGACTCAGGCTTGGGTACACATATTACTTACTGGGAATATGGTGTATTCCCACCATACACCATAGGTGTATGGTGGGAATAGTGTGGTGTTAATAGTAGTGGCACCATGTGTAAACTATGTGCTATGTTAAGGCCTTACACCCTCACCCATTATATTCTTAATTGTCCGTTGATTAATGTATATAGAAACACTGAGATAAGGACTGTTCCTGAACAAATAGCCTGGATGTGTCGCAGTGGAAAGATTGATGATATTCTGGAGAGATATAACAATGTTGCACCAAGATTGCAACTTTGTACTCGCCTAGTGACCTAGTGTGCTCATCTTTGTGGGATTGTATGAATGTATGTTGCAAATTGTCAGTGTACCTAGTCATACAGGTATTTGTGTGTACGTCTGGTAACATACTGTATGTGTAAAGGAAGAAATGTATATGTTTATCACTCAGAATATTCGGTAATTACCTCAATTTCAATTTCTAAATAACTCGTCCTTTTGAACATTCAAACTACATCTGCCTTCTTACATTGGTAGGGTCACCCATCTTGAGCTTGGTAGAGTTTGTAGGGGTGAATGAGACGCCAGGTCACAAGGTCATCCAAACTACATAACTGTCTCTGGTTGACCATCTTAGGTGACGTGGTGGTCCTACCCACCTCGAGTGATTTAAGCAGGTGTGGCGTTTCTTAATGTCCACTTGAGACAACTTTGGTAACACACAGCTTGAAACAAGCTGTGGAGGTTGTTCTGGACCAGGACCTTGCATCTTGGCCGCCAAATGGTGGACTAGTAGGTCAGTGTCTTCATGATTGTAGGTTGCTGTTATCTGGCTGGCTGGCTGGCTCTTTGTCTCTGTCTGTCTGTCTCTCTCTGTCTCTGTGTCTCTGTGTGTCTCTCTCTGTCTCTGTGTGTGTCTGTGTGTGTCTCTCTCTCTGTGTCTCTGTGTCTCTCTCTCTCTCTCTCTCTCTCTCTCTCTCTCTCTCTCTCTCTCTCTCTCTCTCTCTCTCTCTCTCTCTCTCTCTCTCTCTCTGTGTCTCTCTCTGTCTCTCTCTCTCAGTTTCTCCTTTCTCTCTGTCTCTGTCTCACTCTCTCCCTCCTACACCTTTCCCCTGCTCATGCACAATATCTCTCTCTCTTACAACCTTCCGTAATTGATCCGGAACTACGAAATCCGAAGAAATGTGATGCCGCAATAAAGTGAAATCGTTTTGAGAATGAGAGGAGTCGTTCACCCAGGCAACTGGAAATTCCAATTCTTTGTCTAGGGAATAATACTGGAATGTCCACATCGTGAAAACTCTATTGCAGGTTTCTGCCTGGGAAAAAAAAGATTTATATTCAATGTTTTTTTGGAATTACGGAAATTAGCAGATTTCAGCATTTTTGTTTTGAAATAACAAGGAGAAAATGTAATTTAAATGCTGAAAAGGAAGCCTTTCCACGTGTGGAATACAAGGCTTCTAGTATTCTAAGTCTGAAATACTAAGCTTCACGTTAGACAACTAACACTCCCGGTAAGCGGACCGGGAACTGTACTGGTGACTGTGACTGGCATACCGGGAGAATGTCTTAGTGACTGAGATCCTGTCAAGAGTTGAGAGGTGTATTAGACCGCTTCGAATGGTTGACGCATAACACCACCACTAAACACAAGATAAAATAGGACAGAAGAAATGTAAATATAAGAAATAGGGGAAACTTTATATGGTAATATATGATTAGTGAGAGAGTGTACTCCCTATAAAGGTCAGACTCGCGAGGGGTCGTGACCACAGACGCGTCACGTCTCCCACTCAAGCCCTGGAACAATAGCGCTTCCTGAACTCAGAATACGTAAGACATTGTTGATCATTTTTTTCCCAGGCGCCGCAAGGGGAACATGTAGAGGTCGGCCGCGGGGGTCCAGGGACCCGGCGCCCTCTAACGGATTTCAGAATAAAAGGGGAAGGCAGCCGAGTGAGGGGAAAGGCAGCCGAGTGAGGGGAAAGGCAGCCGGGTGAGGGGAAAGGCAGCCGGGTGAGGGGAAGGCAGCTGGGGGCTTCAACACGGGCCACTCGCTGGTACTTTCCATCCACGAACGTCAAGAAATTTCAGAGAATTACCAAAAGTACTCAGAAAGGTCGGCGTGAGGCTCTTCAGAAGAGGGAGAGGAAGAGTAGGCTAGAGACCCTCGGGCCCACATCCCCCGGGGACCAGGCTAGGGACCCTCGGGCCCCATCCCCCGGGGACCAGGCTAGGGACCCTCGGGCCCACATCCCCCGGGGACCAGGCTAGGGACCCTCGGGCCACATCCCCCGGGGACCAGGCTAGGGACCCTCGGGCCACATCCCCCGGGGACCAGGCTAGGGACCCTCGGCCCACATCCCTCGGGGACCAGGCTAGGGACCCTCGGCCCACATCCCCTGGGGACCAGGCTAGGGACCCTCGGTCTACATCCCCGGGGACCAGGCTAGGGACCCTCGGGCCCACATCCCCTGGGACCTGGCTATAAGGACCCTCGGGCTCACATCCCCTGGGACCAGGCTAGGGACCCTCGGCCGGGTTCATCGACCCGGGACCCGTCAGTGTCACACCGTCGACGAGCCTGGCTACCAACCGCGGGATATTTCCGCAAGTGTCGCGTTACCATTTCATGTTTTAATTTCCTTATTTTGTTTACGCTTTGAAATCCTTTCTTATAGCTCATTACCCCGGTTATACTAGGAGTATATCACATATTAAAACCTCACCGACGAGGTATACGGAGGTATACCCCATACAGGGTAGACTCTCGACAAGGTAAACTCGGGTAGAGCGGACCGGGAGTCCCGCCGCTGCCAGACGCACATGCCAAGATGAGTAGGTTACTCATCGCCCTGAGTCCCGCTACCTAACTTTCTTTTCCTGGGCATCCCGCCACCCGCCCTACGCCGGAAAGCGTGATGACGTCGCTAGCAGCGTAAGTAGTCCACCCTGGCGGTGGTCGGGGGTACCTGGTGGCCCTCAAGACCCTATGGCCACCCTGGAGATGAGTGAGGGCCCCGTGCAGCATCCCTGGCCCCCCATAAGATGAGTGAGGGCCCCGTGCAGCATCCCTGGCCCCCCATAAGATGAGTGAGGGCCCCGTGCAGCATCCCTGGCCACCCAGGAGATAAGTGAGGGCCCCGTGCAGCATCCCTGGCCACCCTGGAGATGAGTGAGGGCCCCGTGCAGCATCCCTGGCCACCCTGGAGATGAGTGAGGGCCCCGTGCAGCATCCCTGGCCACCCTGGAGATGAGTGAGGGCCCCGTGCAGCATCCTTGGCCACCCTGGAGATGAGTGAGGGCCCCGTGCAGCATCCCTGGCCCCCTTATAAGATGAGTGAGGGCCCCGTGCAGCATCCTTGGCCACCCTGGAGATGAGTGAGGGCCTCGTGCAGCATCCCTGGCCAACCTGGAGATGAGTGAGGGCCCCGTGCAGCATCCCTGGCCCCCCAGAAGATGAGTGAGGGCCCCGTGCAGCATCCCTGGTCCCCCAGGAGATAAGATGGCCGCCACCCTCCGCTGCGTGTATCAATACCTACATTATATAAATAATTTACACAATAACGTTATAAGAGTGGCCAGGAGAGCCGCCATCCCTTAGGGGCCATCATTCGCTGACGTCACCACACCCTGGCGGGAAGGTGGCCAGTTCACTGACCTAACGGGAGCAGCCCGTACCCAGTCTGGCCTTCACGGGGCGTACCCAGCCTGGCCTTCACGGGGCGTACCCAGCCTGGCCTTCACGGGGCGTACCCAGCCTGGCCTTCACGGGGCGTACCCAGCCTGGCCTTCACGGGGCGTACCCAGCCTGGCCTTCACGGGGCGTACCCAGCCTGGCCTTTACGGGGCGTACCCAGCCTGGCCTTCACGGGGCGTACCCAGCCTGGACTTCACGGGGCGTACCCAGCCTGGCCTTCACGGGGCGTACCCAGCCTGGCCTTCACGGGGCGTATCCAGCCTGGCCTTCACGGGGCGTACCCAGCCTGGACTTCACGGGGCGTACCCAGCCTGGCCTTCACGGGGCGTACCCAGCCTGGCCTTCACGGGGCGTACCCAGCCTGGACTTCACGGGGCGTACCCAGCCTGGACTTCACGGGGCGTACCCAGCCTGGCCTTCACGGGGCGTACCCAGCCTGGCCTTCACGGGGCGTACCCAGCCTGGCCTGGATAGGCCAGGTTAGGTTAGGTTCACAACACACACTCTATGTTGGGGAATGTCTGTTACAGTGATCTATCGCATCTCATTCCTGAAGCATAGGCCTATGCTCACCGTTGTACTCTAACATTTACAAATGGAACTGAAGAAACTGGAACCTTCCCTCCCCATCATCACCTTCTCTACTCTTCATCACTTTTCCTTCAATAAATCATCAGGTAGAACATAAGATGCTAAATGATTTTTGTCAAGATGGGGTCTGTTATTTAGGGCTCCTCCCGACCTGCACATGACTAGCACCAGACCTACAGCTTACTTTACAAACTTTAGTGAGACTAACCCCGAGTGTCTGGGTCCACAACTGACCATTGGAGCTTAACTCCAATGAACTCCAATTTGTTCCCACTCCAGATAATATTTATCCAATCAATCCATTTTATAGTCAACCCATTGTTCAGTCCAGTCCATTTAGTTCATGTAAAATCATTTGCCATACCATTTTATACAACACAATCCTAGGTTGGTAGTTTAAATAATGAGTGTGAAGGGAAGAATGTGTTAGGTGTTGTCCCTGAGGGGAGGTGAGAGACGGGCACCAACACCACACAAACAGTACGGAAGATGAACGACGAGAGAGAAGTCAAAGGCACAATAAGATTGTCTAGTGGGAGTTGGTGATTTCAACGGGACCTGAATGAAGTAGTGATCCAAGCTTGGTTGTAACTCTGCCTGCTCTTTTGTGTATAGGTCAGAGCTCAGAGGCGGCGGTCACTACACACGCACGCACACACGCACGCACACACACACACACACACACACACACACACACACACACACACACACACACACACAAGCACACGCACACACGCGCACACACACGCACACACACACACACACACACACACACACACACAGTACTCCTATGACAACTACATTCCTTGAATGTTTATTTCCTGACAAGAATATAGTAACATTCGCATCTCCAGGTTGATTTGTCTGTCGTTATCTCAGCAGGTGAGATGCTCCTGGCGTACGCTACGTAACCCAAGAAATAAGGTGGTGATCCTGCTGGACAGTAGCTCCCGGGTGCCGACTGCCCCACAAGATGGGCGTCAACATCTCCTCTCGATAGCATGCATCACAAGGCTTCCTGTGGTCCTATTTATAATACTGTACCGCTCTCGCAAAGACTAAATACTGTGATGAGTGTCATTCCAGGTGGGTGGAGGCCTCTCTTCCCTCCTCACCGCTTCCTGCTGGACGGGTTAAACTGGTCCTTCTCGCGAAGAGATCGGGAAAAAGAGCTGTCGGTTTATCTGCCTCTATTTACATCACGCTGACGCCTTCCTCTGATGCGTCACGCTCACACGTCACGCTCCCACGTCACGCTCACACGTCACACTCACACGTCACGCTAATTCATCACGAGACACATGCAAAGTTCAGATCCAAACACTATATTTTACCTTGAAGAGTCTTGTGTCTTGATGAGTGAACCTGTATTATAGTACCGTTCATTCATGGGGTTATGGTACCGTTCACTCATGGGTTATGTTACGGTTCATGATGAGTCCAAAATCATCAGTGTTGCTCCACTCAACATTGCAGCAGCTATAACATCGCGTATGACACTGGGTTGCCAGCAAAGCTGCGAGGACTAGACATCTCAGGACTCATTTTGCAGCATATGAAGGAGTACCTCCACGATGGGACTCAGAGTGTGGTTGTCACTGGGACAGAGACGGAGAGAGTCACCCAACAGGTGACAATGTACCGCAGGAAAAATGTGCTTGTCACTTGGGGAATGTCTGTTGCAGTGAGCTATTGCACCTCCTTCCTGAAGCTTAGGATTATGCTAACAACTGTCCTCTAACATTTACAAACGGAACTGAAGAAATGCCTATTGCTACGAGGGTCATTAATGACATCTTTCAGTAATATCTCCCTGTGGAAGGTGATGGCAGGTCACCCTTGAGAGTGAGACACACGCCACGAGGATAACACGACGGCATGATATCGTAAATGGGAGAGGCGTACAGATGAGAGGCAAACACCTAGTGCTTAGGGATGAGATCGACAAACTGGTAACGAAGTTCGACTCTTCAGTGACCATGAAAAGTCAGGTGATGAACTCTTCAAGGACGGCCGCCAGCATGCCTGGTGGCCGTGCTTGCTGGGGGCCTGGAACTTGCAGCCCTACAGGGCCTTACATCAGGCCTTGTTAAACCTTACATGAAGCAAAAGTTCCCCTCTCAGCTTGAGTGTGGACTGTTCACCTGAACTGCCTCCCCCCCCCCCATCATCCACCAGGATTGTAAACAAGATGGAGTACCGTGCATATACACAGCCCCGCTCCTGTGCCAAGTCCACTACGGGCTCTCCATAGCCCGTGCTACTTGCCCCGCTCCTGTGCCAGGTAAGTCCACTACGGGCTCACCGTAGAGTAAATGTCTCACTTACTCTGTGAGAGTAAGTGTGTGTGTGTGTGTACTCACCTAGTTGTGATTGCGGGGGTTGAGCTTTAATTGTCTCCTTGGTCAGCCTCTCAACTGTCAATCAACAGGTGTACAGGTTCCTGAGCCTACTGGGCTCTATCATATCTACACTTGAAACTGTGTATGGAGTCAGCCTCCACCACATCACTGCCTAAAGCATTCCATTTACTAACTACTCTGACACTGAAAAAATTCTTTCTAACGTCTCTGTTGCTCATTTGGGTACTAAATTTCCACCTATGTCCCCTTGTTCGTGTCCCACCCGTGCTGAAGAGTTTGTCTTTGTCCACCCTGTCAATTCCTGTGCCAATTCTTGTGTGCGCGTGTAAGTCAAACGGTAAATTTCCCATTTGTTTCTCAGAATATAGTGAACTTGTCCGGAGGACAGAGATTCCTCATTAGGTCGTCCTAATGTGTTCAAACCACAACTAGTGAGTCTTAGAACCATTAGTGTTATGACGGGTTATTAAAA
The DNA here is from genome assembly GCF_040958095.1 of Procambarus clarkii. Classification (NCBI taxonomy): domain Eukaryota; kingdom Metazoa; phylum Arthropoda; class Malacostraca; order Decapoda; family Cambaridae; genus Procambarus; species Procambarus clarkii. The sequence goes on along the minus strand of NC_091180.1, from coordinate 21,787,667 downwards.
TGACAGTGTCCTCATCTTCATCACCATCATCATCTCCTCAATCTTCACCATTTTCCCAGCATCAAGAGATATACACAGAGAGAGAACAAAGGAGGAAGACACCACAACAACACCTTTAAGGACAACGACCTTTGGACAGAAACATTTACAAGTGCCTTCCCCCTCCTTCCCCTCACCCCCCACACCCCCTCCAACCATCTCCCCCCTTACCCATCCCCACCAGGGCAGAGGAAATACTTCCCCCACTGACTTTCTCAGTATGTGTGTGTGTGTGTGTGTGTGTGTGTGTGTGTGTGTGTGTGTGTGTCGTAATAACACACCAACACCTCGACGTTGGTGCCATGGTCAGTGAGGCTCTGATGGAAGATGATGGTGGGGGGAGGAGACCCCAAGAAGAGGGGGAAATCCAACCCCCTCCTCCACCATTAACCCCCCCCCCAAGCCACCCCCGAGGTTCGAACTACCCTTTGTTGTTGGGACATGATGGTAGTCATTATTACCTGCTCGTCCTGCCCTGTTATTGGTCACGGTTTTAATGGTACTGCACCAGGCATTGTTTCTCCCATTTCCTCTCTATTACCTGTAATTAAAACATACATACATACATACATATTATTTCTAATGTCTTTGTGGCTCATTTGGGTACTAAGTTTCCACCTGTGTTCCCTATAGTGAGTGTGTGTGTGTGTGTGTGTGTGTGTGTGTGTGTGTGTGTGTGTGTGTGTGTTAGTCTATCAGACGGTAAAGTTTGGTAGAGTAACAGGAGAAAAACGCATCGCGCGCCAGAACTATAGAGCACCACAGAGCCGACCTCTAGGGGGATGGGATCTTGTGTGATACACCACCCGGCGTGACCAAGGAGGGTTCGCATCCCGCTCACCACAATATGTGACAGTTACGTGTTTGACGGTAAAGTTTTATTGGTGGACGGAGAGAGCGCGCGCCTTCTAGGCTTATGCTCATTTGCATATAGTTTTTAATTTATATGTATATGTATTTTTTCAGACCATTTTGCATCTTGGGACGGCGATGGTGTGGTTCACAAGCTTGGTTGTGAACCAAAACTTGCCCAAAAGTGTAAATATCAAGCTAACCTTAGTGTCAAACACACACACACACACACACACACACACACACACACACACACACACACACACACACACACACACACACACACACACACACACAGGGATAGGGGCCTGGTAGCCAGGGGCCAGATTCACGAAAGCACTTACGCAAACACCTACGAACCTGTACGTCTTTTCTCAATCTTTGGCGGCTTTGTTTACAATTATTAAACAGTTATTGAGCTCCGAAGCACCAGGAGGCTGTTTATAACAATAACAACAGTTGAATGGGAAGTTTTCATGCTTGTAAACTGTTTAATAAATGTAACGAAAGCCGTCAAAGATTGAGGAAAGATGTACACGTTCGTAAGTGCTTGCGTAAGTGCTTTCGTGAATCTGGCCCCTGGTGGATAGCGCGCAGGTCTCGTAATTCTGTGGCGCGGGTTCGATTCCCGCACGAGGCAGAAACAAATGGGGAAAGTTTCTTTCACCCTGAATGCCCCTGTTACCTAGCAGTAAATAGGTATCTGGGAGTTAGTCAGCTGTCACGGGCTGCTTCCTGGGGTGTGTGTGTGTGTGTGGTGTGGAAAAAAAGTAGTTAGTAAACAGTTGATTGGCAGTTGAGAGGCGGACCGAAAGAGCAAAGCTCAACCCCCGCAAACACAACTAGGTAAAAACAACTAGCTGAATACACACACACAATAGAGCCCAATAGGGCTTTGAGCCCAATAGGCTCCGGAACCTGTAGACCTGTTGATTGACGGTTGAGAGGCGGGACCAAAGAGCCAGAGCTCAACCCCCGCAGGCACAATTAGGTGAGTACAGCCTCACTCCTGCAGCCTCTCCGAGACACAAACCAGGATTTTTCACAATTTCCCCCATGTGGGGAATTGTGTGGGGAGTGCATGAGGGAAATTGTGTAAAATCCTGGTTTGTGTCTCGGAGAGGCTGCAGGATCCAAGTAAATTCAGTAGAATTTCTGGTTGCAATTCTTATACCATATTGTAGCTCAGTCGATTAAGGCAGCGTCTGGGATGCTCTCGGACGCAGGTTCGAATCCTCGTCACGGCCCTTGTGGATTTGTTCATTCTGCCTTAGCTAAGATTTCTGGCATCAGGGCACGACCCCCACACTAAGTCAGCCCTCCCCAAGGCCTGACAGGTGGGGGGAGGGGGCTGACCAGGAAATGACATCTATCTACCTTTATTTCCCCATTACCTTCCCTCTCCGCTACCTACCTACCCTACGAGTCGATTCCCCTAATAACCCCCCACCCACCCCCGGCCCAAACTTTACCCTGAAACCTCCCCCCCCCTCAACGACCTGACGGTGGGTGCCTGAAACAGTTAGTGACTCATTGTCACAGTCGACGGGACGACCAAGCGCGTCGGCCTGTCGTAGCCGGTGCCGGTCGTGGCGGAAGGGGGGGGGGGGCCCTGCTTTATTTTGCACAGTCGACCTACAGGCAAGATCCCAGACTGGGAGGTCTAAGAACAGGTAAAGACCAGACTGAGAGGTCTAAGAACAGGCAAGACCCAGACTGGAAGGTCTAAGAACAGGCAATGATCCAGCAACAGTTACGCGTCAGACCGCAACAATGCGGTTGAAACACAGTTACCAGCGGCCACTAAAGTCATTCTACAGGTAAAGCCCAGAACCAGTTTACCTAAGCGCAGTCAGTCCCAAATTAGAGCTGCGCCTCCCAGAGTCCGCGCGGGGAAGAGACTCGCTGTACACGACACAACAGTTACTTTAAACAAAAAAATAACTTCCGTTGCTCTAATACCTCATTGTCAAAGGGCAGCAGGAACCATTTGGGCAATTTTACCTGCAGTCCCGCAACGACCAGGAGAAACGTTTGGGCTCACTTAACTCACATTTGTACAAGGGCGTTAAATATTTCTCAGTCGTCGACGAATTCATTTATTTTGAATTCTGAAAAACGAATTCAGTTTTTTTATTAGTGTTTTTTTGTGATTTCTTTGTTTCTGTGTTTTACTTGTTTTACTTGTTTTACTTGTTGTACTTGTTTTACTTGTTGTACTTGTTTTACTTGTTGTACTTGTTTTTTTACTTGTTTTACTTGTTTTACTTGAGTTGTTTCAAGAGATCTTGATGGTAATCTTAAGGAATATTTTCGACTGATATATTTGTGTTCGGCGATTTTTTTTGTATTATTATTTTCTACCACAGACGTGGCCAGACATTTACAATGCTAACCAGCATATATATACATTTTCTTCTGTCCTCCATGGACAGGGTTAGAGATGTGTTAAACATATAGTTCAAGGGTTTATTGAACAATCAACCACAGAAGGTGATTCGGTGCTTTTAAAATGCTAAGCTAACCTACATACGTAAATATATAGATACACAGATTTAGGTATGCCCTACATGAAGTGTTCGATGTGTCTTTTACATAGTGTCATTAATGTACATTTACAAAGGTGAAATGTAATTCTGATCAGCTTCCATATATACTTTATACACATACATATACATACACACACATATATACGTACATATACATATATACATACATATATACACACACATGCATTCATATACAGTTGTCTCTTTTACTCTGACAGAGTGAGATAGCTGATAGAGAAAGTAGTGTGCAGTTGAGCACTTAAATCACTGAAGGTGATTAAGGTGCTTTTATAAGCTCAGGTTATATAGTTACATCACATACATACATTGTATAGTTGATACATTGATGTTAATGGTGGGTGGGGCGGCGGAGAAGGAGGGATGGGGAGGGGAGTGGGGGGTGGGGGGTGAAGGAGTGAGGGGGTGGGGGTGGGGGTGAAGGAGTGAGGGGGTGGGGGAGGGGGGGGAGGGGGGGGAACCAAACACACACACAGGGCAATTCCCAGCGTGACTATATTGTGGCTGTGATGTAACAATATGACACCGTTGTTACAGCGTTGTTACAGCGTTGTTATAGCGTTGTCACACCGTTGTCACACGATGGAGTGTATTCACCTAGTTGTGTTTGCGGGGGTTGAGCTTTGCTCTTACGGCCCGCCTCTCAACTGTCAATCAACTGTTTACTAACTACTTTTTTTTCCACACCACACACAAACACATACCCCAGGAAGCAGCCCCGTGACAGCTGACTAACTCCCAGGTACCTATTTACTGCTAGGTAACAGGGGCATTCAGGGTGAAAGAAACTTTGCCCATTTGTTTCTGCCTGGTGCGGGAATCGAACCCGCACCACAGAATTACGAGTCCTGCGCGCTATCCACCAGGCTACCAGGTCCCCCATGTGTACTCACCTAGTTGTGTTTGCGAGGGTTGAGCTCTGGCTCTTTGGTCCCGCCTCTCAACCGTCAGAGGCAGGAGCTGTGTATGTGTGTGTGTGTGTGTATGAGTACCCACCAAGCAGTACTGTCTATTCCCTGTGTCTATTGCTTTCTTTGCCATTGTAAACAAACTTTCACTCGTGCTTTCTCCTCCATCAACCGATGTCAACAACAGTCCTTGGGGACAGGGCTGGGGTAAAGGAATGAGGGAGGGAGACCCTTTCCCTGCGCGAATGTGGAGCGAAGGGCAAGAGGGAGATTTACGACGTAATGGGAAGGAAGGGGGGGAGGACCCCATTACTGGCGTGAAGATGGCATGAGGGAAGGGGAGGAGGAGGAAAGGGGGGTGTAAGGAAATAGAGAGGAGCCGAGAATGGTTCAAGGTTATGGAGGAAGTCTCTTGCCACCCTTAACCCCGTTATGTACTGTGCTGGGTCCAGGTGTGCTGTGCTGGGCTCAGCTGTACTGTGCTGGGCCCAGCTGACATGTTTGGTGGGTCTCCCTCTCCCCCCACTTGTTATTCTCCCTTCCTCTCTCCTTCCTCTTTTTCACTGTCCTCTCTCACACACATCTCTCCTCTCTCTCCCCCCCCCTCTCTCTCTCTCTCTAGAAAATTGTCTTAGGAATCGTTCAGGACCTTGAATACATACAACTTATGTCGGACCAATCCTGGGGTATGCAGCCTGGAGTCCTTACCAAGGTAAACACAAGACAAAGTTAGAGAAGATTCAGCGATATGCCACCAGACTCGTCCCGGAACCGAGAGGAAGAGCTACGAGGAAAGGCTAAAGGAGCTGAAACTAACGTCCCTGAAAAACAGAAGAGTAAGAGGAGATATGATAACCACCTACAAAATTCTCAGGGCGAATTGACAAGGTGGACAAAGACAAACACTTTCCCACGGGTGGAACACGAACAAGGGGACACAGGTGGAAACTGATAACCCCGATGAGCCACAGAGACATTGGAAAGAGGTTTTTCAGCATCAGAGTAGTTAACAGGTGGAATGCATTAGGCAGTGATGTGGTGGAGGCTGACTCCATACACAGTTTCAAGTGTAGATATGATAGAGCCCAGTAGCCTCAGGAACCTGTACACCAGTTGATTGACAGTTGAGAGGCGGGACCAAAGAGCCAGAGCTCAACCCCCGCAAACACAACTAGGGGAGTACCAGCAGCCATAACCTTCTCTTCACCTGACCCTTTTCCTCTTCAAGCTCCCCCTTCCTTCCCCTTCCCACCTTCCTCTCCCACTCCCACCCTCTGGTCATTATCCTGATTGTCCCGTTACACTCCTGAGCGGGACAAGGAAGGAAGGGGGGGGGCGAGGTGGGAGGGGGGATAGAAAGAGTGGTGTACACATGTTTGTAGATAGTAGATAGGAACGTTAGTTGGTGTTTGGGCAGGTAGATAGGTAGCTTCGTAGATAGATACATATGTAGGCTGGTAGATATATATATATATATGTAGGCTGGTAGATAGATACATATGTAGGCTGGTAGATAGATACATATGTAGGCTGGTAGATAGATACATATGTAGGCTGGTAGATAGATACATATGTAGGCTGGTAGATAGATACATATGTAGGCTGGTAGATAGATACATATGTAGTCTGGTAGATAGATACATATGTAGGCTGGTAGATAGATACATATGTAGGCTGGTAGATAGATACATATGCAGGCTGGTAGATAGATACATATGCAGGCTGGTAGATAGATACATATGTAGGCTGGTAGATAGATACATATGTAAGCTGGTAGATAGATACATATGTAGGCTGGTAGATAGATACATATGTAAGCTGGTAGATAGATACATATGTAGGCTGGTAGATAGATACACAGGTAGGCTTGTGCATAGTGTTCATGGTTAATACTCCAATATTTAATAATGGAACAACATCATACCATGATAAGAAAAATAAGTTAAAAAAAATTAAAAAAAAGTAATTTCAAATTGATATAAATATCCTATAATGTCACCAATTGTTATTTTATTCATTATGGTCTCAGAATGGCATAAAACTTTGATTAAATATGTGATTAAATTATCAACTTTTTAATTTGATTAAAGTAATTATTGTTAACTCCCCTGATTAAATTATTGTTTAAGTACAGTTTACCGTAAAATATTTTTTGAATGTGGCCATCCAAGTATGTGCCAAATTTATACGCAAAATATTAAAACTCCAAACATTAAGGCTTTATGACTAAACGATTCAGAGGAAACCTCAGAACCAAGAACTTTGCACATAATATATAAAAATGGTGAGAATCGGTCAGAAACTGAAGTTTTTATAAGGTCCCAAAGTTGAAAATGTTCATAGAGAAAAATGCACTTAAAGTTCTCGACAATGAATATAGTACTTCTACATATCTTGTAAGTTTTAATTAAGATTGCTGGGCATTTATAGTAGGAAAATATGTAAGTGGCAGGTCAATATGTCTTGAAATAAAGTCAAGAAAAAATAACACCTAAAAAAACAATATAAAGGGATACGTTAGATATAACTATAGAACAGAGACTGGGCCCCTTAACTGTGTAACAGTAGGGTAGACATATATATGAAGGTGATTGGTGGATATAAATTAGAAGCTGCCTCTTATAGGCCAATAGGCCTCCTGCAGTTATCTTCATTCTTATGTTGTTATGACGTAGTTTAAATTGTAATTGAAGGTGGAGGTTGGTTTTTGTGGAAAACAAATACGTGAAAATAATTAATTTATAATAATTGTTAATGAATCTTATTCCACCCTTCGTTTTCTCTCTCTCTCTCTCTCTCTCTCTCTCTCTCTCTCTCTCTCTCTCTCTCTCTCTCTCTCTCTCTCTCTCTCTCTCTCTCTCTCTCTCTCTCTCTCTCACGGGAGTAATTACCTCGTTGCAGGTTTTTTCTGCTGTCTTTGTTCTTATTCTCCTTCCCAGTGATGCTTCCCTCCCCCCCTGCCCCTCCCCCCCCTCGTGCCCACCTAAGACCAACTGGATCTCGCCCGACCCCTCCAGTGATTGCCTGCTCCTACATTCTCTTCCTCCCTTCATCCCTCCCTCACTTCATCCCTCCATCCCACCTACCACTGACCCCATCCCACCTACCATTGACCCCATCCCACCTACCATTGACCCCATCCCACCTACCATTGACCCCATCCCACCTACCACTGACCCCATCCCACCTACCACTGACCCCATCCCACCTACCATTGACCCCATCCCACCTAGCTGACCTACCTTTCCCTCTTTACCAATGGTTCCTTATTTTAGGGGTGGGGGTGGGGGGGAGTAAAGAGGAAGGAGAGGCATAGGTGAAGGGAAGTATAGAAGTGGGAAATACTTTGAGAGGTATGAAAGCAGGCGGGCTGTCCGCCTTGCTGACACGATGTGTGGGTGTTGGCAGCTAAGCTAAGCTGGCTCCCTCTTGTCAGGGAGCTGTGAGTGTGTGAGAGGTTCTTCACATGTGTTTCACCATACATGGATGTTTATAGATTAGTACTGTGTAGCATTCATATATACACACTCCGATGCTTCCATGTCAGAGTAGTTAACAGGTGGAATGCATTAGGCAGTGATGTGGTGGAGGCTGACTCCATACACAGTTTCAAATGTAGATATGATAGAGCCCGGTAGGCTCAGGAATCTGTATACCAGTTGATTGACGGTTGAGAGGTGGAACCAAAGAGCCAAAGCTCAACCCCCGCAAGCACAATTAGGTGAGTACACATGTTCTGTTTAAGGCTATTTATTTTATTATTATTTATTTATTTATATATGTGTATGTATACATATTCCCATATATACACATACACACATATGCACATTTATACATATATCCTTACATATATGCATGCATACACACACACACACACATATTATATATACACACACACACACACACACACACACACACACACACACACACACACACACACACACACACACACACACACACACAGGCAGTTTTTTCAAGTATTGGGAGGAAGGAATTTCTGGTCAGTATTTTATCTGGGAGATATGTTCTGTGTGGGTGAGAAGCAATTTCCCATTGCTTCTCAAAGTTATTCATTGCTACCTTGGTCTTGTTGACGAGTATCGGCTTTGATGGGCCCGGTTGTCGGAAAATCCGACACCATTTAATATATCATACAGATAATAGCTGTGTTGTATAAACAAGTTACCCATAGAAAACGTAACTTGTAGTGGAATTACAGTCTATAGAAAATGGGATATCATCACCACATACTATTATAATTCACCAGCTATTCTGCTGGGAATTATTCTTAAATACATTAGTCTTTGGACTTTACCATCATAAAAACATCTTATATAAATTAACTTAATTATCAATATTTAAGTAGAGTAAATGTGACCCTTCTATCACCTTTGGACATGTGGACAATGTAAGCCAGGCGTCAGAGGGAGGAAGGAGGGAGCCATTGTTGTGTCACCTCCGAGACGTGTGGAGCAAATTTAGCTCCTATCATATCTGGACAATGTCGGCCAGTAACGTCAATAGTATGGAGTGTTAAACAGCCATTGTTTTATACGAGACCAGAGGCTCACACGGGAGCAAATTCGGCTCCTGTTAAATTTACTTGGACGTAGTGTTATGGAAACCAAAGGTGTACCATTGTCAACACGCTGTCTACAAATCAAGTTAAGTGTCTATCCGAAACCCGTTTATCATTCATTTATGGCCATTAATGTCAGGATATAGGGTGATTCGGTTAGATCACGTGGAAGCCTCAAACTAAAGGTATTTAAGCCAGGTCTTCATGTTCCATGTACAGTTTTCTCTGAAATACTTGTCATATATAGGATTCTGGCTTCACAGCTAGCGCACTTTTGACAGGTCAAGACAAGGAAGGAAGATTTGTGCACCAGTTACTGGGTGATATGGAAGCTACCTCAAAGAGGATAATTTGGTGTCTACACCCTAGTTATACCTGGTGGACTAACCTGCTGTACTATAAGATAAGGAACCTCTTCAATGTATGTAGTTAATTTTGTAGTTTGATTGGCTGCATATATATATATAAACTATTAAACCCCCCCTTAATGTGTAGAGGATCGATTTGTGAGATTATGAGATTATTGCAGAAATACAGTCCACTTATCATTATACAAATTGCTATCGAAGTATATAAATTAACGTAAATATAAATTCATATAAATTAAATAAATATAAATCTCACAGGTCGGTTCCCACATTATTTGGTCATCTTCGAACCGGATGACGGATTATTTGATCCTTTGAACCCACATTTGGTCATCTTAGTACCGGATGAACCAGTTAACCAGTGGATTCATTAAATATACTAGTGCAGTGTTATTTAAACAAAGGCCAGCCAGTCAAGACGGCAGCGTAGCCTCGAGGGAGCTCAGGAGCCTCCCTCAGCCGAGTTCAGCTTCGTCAGCGGTTTCATGCACACCCACAGATTTGGTGGCGTGTTATTTCGTGAAATGACAGCGCTAATATAGAAGCCAGCCTAATTAGTGACTGTGTCTTCGCGATATTGTTCACGGATTTCGTGGTGTTACATTTCGCGAGAGATTATCTACGAATTTTGTGGACTTTATTTCGCGAGGTCACTAATAATATTTAATACTTCTAGATAATATTAGAAGTTTCATAGAGGCTAATTAAGAGGCTATTATCAATAATTGTGTATATTATTTCTCCAAAATAGAGAATTATTTAATATATATTGCACTAGTGATCACAGTATAATATTTACTAATTGCCAACCCACAACAGGGTAGGATATTTACCATTGACTAGTTGAACTATTATTGCTCATCCTAGTCCCATTATTACCATAGTCAGTTGTACTATATTCAAGAACCTAACACCATTAATGAATGGTCCAGACCCTATTTTGGGTGTAATTTTTGTCAACTCGAGTTGAGTTGTATATATAATAATTTACTTATGATCATTTCACCTTTGAGTGATTAATTAGTGTCTCTACCATCCTAGGGTGATATAGAAGAGCTAACCTAAAGGTACTTCCAATGACACTGGTTTATCACTCAAATCATTAGTGTGGATGATTGTATATATATAATGTGTATTAATTTTAAGTGCTAACCTCTAGTAGAGGTAGGATTACAGCCTAGTGAGTGCAGAATTTACCCTAGGCTACCATTAGTGTTTGTTCAGTATTATGAGCAGCCCAAGTACAAGCCCCACAAGGCTTCACCAACGAGCCAGTATGGATAATGCAGGGAGAATGAAAAGAACCCTTGCAGGTCTTAAAGGCCACTTAACAAGACAGATCAAGAAATGTGAAGATTTGTCACAACAATCTCAAGTTGATTATGCTGACCTGGAAAGCTATTATCAAGCAGCTGAAGGTAAATTTGAGCAAATCAAATGCCAAATGGCTGACCTTGTGGGGACAGACTACTACCATCGATTCATCGGTAGCCCTACTAAATATCAGGGTATAACCATGTTAAACTCTGCAGGAGGTAAATTACTCTCAGGCCCAGTATCAAGCCTGAGGAGACCTATGCCTGCAGATAAACAATACCAGTAGAAATCTAAATTTGTCAGCTGATTATATTTCTCCAGTTGCATTATACTAAGGAGATTACAGCTGACTATAGTAACAGAGGTTAATGTTAGTATCATCATTTGAAGCTGAAGATGAGTTCATGAAGCTTCAGTGGCAAATCAGTGAACAGTAGCTTAAGCAGCTACAAGTCACTGCGACCAATGTCACTGAACCCACTGCAGTCTCAGAACCATACTTTACTTCAATGATGAGCTATTCAATCTTCTGAATCAATTAACTGAATTAAACCCCAATAAATCTGATGACTGATTTGATACATTTATTATTTAATCAAGATGTATTCCATGGGCCTCAGTGTTTATATATCAGTGACTAGTTACCTGAACAAACTTCAAGTTATATCTAATGTCACTGATCTCACTGCAGTCCCTGAATCATACTTGACTGTAGTACTTGATCACATCCAGTCTTCTGGGTTAAATAATATGTAATAAGGCTTGAATATTAGCCTTTCAAGAGTTGACAGGGAAATGAAATCGCATTAGACTTCTAACCCCTGCAACTCTAGTACGGGACATCCGTCCTGTACGAACAGACGCACAAATGTGTGATTACTAACTACTAACATCAAATTAATCTAATAATTCGAAGGAGGAGTATCGGTGTTCGTCTGTTCTAAAGAGGACTTCGACCCGTGAGCAGCCCCTGGGGAATTATGTCGGAAAATCCGACACCATTTAATATATCATACAGATAATAGCTGTGTTGTATAAACAAGTTACCCATAGAAAACGTAACTTGTAGTGGAATTACAGTCTATAGAAAATGGGATATCATCACCACATACTATTATAATTCACCAGCTATTCTGCTGGGAATTATTCTTAAATACATTAGTCTTTGGACTTTACCATCATAAAAACATCTTATATAAATTAACTTAATTATCAATATTTAAGTAGAGTAAATGTGACCCTTCTATCACCTTTGGACATGTGGACAATGTAAGCCAGGCGTCAGAGGGAGGAAGGAGGGAGCCATTGTTGTGTCACCTCCGAGACGTGTGGAGCAAATTTAGCTCCTATCATATCTGGACAATGTCGGCCAGTAACGTCAATAGTATGGAGTGTTAAACAGCCATTGTTTTATACGAGACCAGAGGCTCACACGGGAGCAAATTCGGCTCCTGTTAAATTTACTTGGACGTAGTGTTATGGAAACCAAAGGTGTACCATTGTCAACACGCTGTCTACAAATTTTCAAGTTAAGTGTCTATCCGAAACCCGTTTATCATTCATTTATGGCCATTAATGTCAGGATATAGGGTGATCCGGTTAGATCACGTGGAAGCCTCAAACTAAAGGTATTTAAGCCAGGTCTTCATGTTCCATGTACAGTTTTCTCTGAAATACTTGTCATATATAGGATTCTGGCTTCACAGCTAGCGCACTTTTGACAGGTCAAGACGAGGAAGGAAGATTTGTGCACCAGTTACTGGGTGATATGGAAGCTACCTCAAAGAGGATAATTTGGTGTCTACACCCTAGTTATACCTGGTGGACTAACCTGCTGTACTATAAGATAAGGAACCTCTTCAATGTATGTAGTTAATTTTGTAGTTTGATTGGCTGCATATATATATATAAACTATTAAACCCCCCCTTAATGTGTAGAGGATCGATTTGTGAGATTATGAGATTATTGCAGAAATACAGTCCACTTATCATTATACAAATTGCTATCGAAGTATATAAATTAACGTAAATATAAATTCATATAAATTAAATAAATATAAATCTCACAGGTCGGTTCCCACACCGGTTGGCATATTATTTGGGTAACATCGTCAGCGTATGTGATGTATTCTCTATGGTGGGGTTGGGGTAGGTCAGCTGTATGTATGTTGAATAGAGTGGGGGAGAGGCAGCTTCCTTGTGGTACTCCACTTTTCAGTTCTATTACGTCACCCAAGTAGCTACCGATATTAAGCCTAGCAGTTCTGTGGTCTATAAAGCTGCAGAGAGTAGCAGTAAATCTCTGAGGGAATCCTAGCTCAGATCTCTCTTATTTTAGGCCTGTGTGCCTCACTTTGTCGAAGGTTTTTGAAACATCTCTAAGGACTATAATGCACTGATCTTTTTTCGACATCGCGTTAGCTATATGCTGGTAGATCAGGGCTATAGCTGTATGGGCCCCTCTGCGGTTTCTAAACCCATGCTGCCTGGTGTTATACTTCCCTTCCTCTTCCATGTACTTCACCAGTCTCTGATTGATTATTTTTTCGAATATTTTGCCTTGTACTTTGAGAAAGGAAATTGGCCTCTAAATTTCAGTTTGAGTTGGAGGTTTTTCCAGGCTTGGGACTTAATCTTATTGTGGCATTCTTGAAGTGTGTGGGGAATAGTCCAGATACAAGAGTTGAAGAGATGGTGGAGAAATGGTTCCTTCACCTGCTTCCCAAACACCGCCCCCCCTCAGGGGATATCATCCACCCCCTCCCCTGCGACCCCCCTCCCCCGCGACCCCCACCCCCGCGACCCCCACCCCCGCGACCCCCACCCCCGCGACCCCCACCCTGTCTCCAGCACGTCGTCATATAACTCCCCCCCTCCCCCACCCCCACCCCACTAAGGGTCTGGAGAATAACGGGATAAGGGCGCAGAGAGGCTGGCCAAGCTGCCGGTGTCTCATACACAACCAGCATTTTCCTGTTGACACCACCAGGACGACGACGTCGGCGTCGGCGACCGTCGAGGAGGCTCTCAGAGGCTGGAGAAAACCTAAGACCTCACGTCTCTTACAAGACATACATCTATGGAAGTGCCTTAAACAAGCTGATGAATGGTTGAGTAGTTGGACCCACTTGACGAGGGCTCCAGAAGCGACCTTTCAACTGTGGGGAGAAGGAGCACAGATGTCAAGCTTTATGACGTAATTCAATGTCAAATTTGTCAAGTTCCTGAATGCGTGACAGGTGACTACACACAACCAAGCTGGCAAACCACACCATCGACGTCCCAAGATGCAAAAATGGTCTGAAAAAACAAAATACATATACATATAACCGGAAAAAATAATTATGCAAATGAGCATAAGCCTAGAGGGCGAGCGCTTTCTCCTGTCACCAATAAAACTTTACCGCCAAGCACATAACTGTCACATATTGTGGTGAGCGGGATGCGAACCCTCCTTGGTCACGCCGGGTGACATACACCAACATACGCAGCCTCCTGACCATCAAGATCTAGTAAAGTCAACCACAAGATGTTCTTCTAGACACCATAGTTGATGTGTCCTGAGGACTGGTTGCTGGACTGGTTGGTGGACTGGTTGGTGGACTGGCTGCTTGACTGGTTGGTGGACTGGTTGGTGGACTGGTTGGTGGACTGGCTGCTTGACTGGTTGGTGGACTGGTTGGTGGACTGGTTGGTGGACTGGTTGGTGGACTGGTTGCTGGACTGGTTGCTGGACTGCCACACCTCAGTGGACAGTCTGGACTATTTAATATTGTTATTACAAGCAAGACTTTAAGCATAAAGTCTGATTGATCATGTAGAAATGTACTTAGTCAGGTTACATTATTTTAAGGCAATTCATTTTTCAATGTCGAGGACCAGTCTGGGATAAGACCGGCACCACTGTAGGCAGTCAACCCGTTCTCGCAAATTCGTAAAGTCAATATTGACTTATTAACTACGTGCATAGGTGATATACTAAACATAATAGACACCCTTAAAAAGATTCATAGAAAACACCGACCTTACCTAACCTTGTTAGTATCTTAAGATAAGCATCTTATTGCTTCGTAATTACAATTATTACTTAACCTATACCTATTATAGGTTAGGTAATAATTGTAATTACGAAGCAATAAGATGCTTATCTTAACATACTAAGTAGGTTAGGTAAGGTCGGTGTTTTCTATGAATCTTTTTAAGGGTATCTATTATGTTAAGTATGTCACCTATGCACATATTTAATAAGTCAATATTGAGTTATTAAATTTGCGAGAACGGGTTGAGGCAGTATAGGTCAAAGAAAAAGGTTATCACTCGGACCAGATATGAGGCCGCACTTCATCAACAGAATGACTACACGGAATATGAAATCCCAGAAGACATTGATACATTTGTTGATGACCTTAATCACCAAACTGAGAGCTGTCTCAGAGTTCCGCGCCGTACGCCTGGGCGAAGTAACCCTCAGAGGTAGAAAATAAGAGGGTATGAGAACGATTACATAAAGATGCTTAACGCAAATGTGCGAGACATGAGTAGAGAGTACCGGAGACATCCCACTGAGAGTAAACAAGAGTTGTTTAAAACTGTGAGTCAAGTAGCCAGGGAAGAGAAGATTAAAGAGCGGGAAAGACAATGGCGTCTAACAGCCTGGTTGATCAGTCCAGCAATCAGGAGGCCTGGTCGACGACCGGGCCGCGGGGACACTAAGCCCCGGAAGCACCTCAAGGTAACCTCAAGGTGAGTTCACTAACTCTATTGGACGGGAAACGTCTGCATAAAATATTATATATTTTTCTTCCCAATTAATTTCCAGGAGATAGAATTTCCAGAAATATTTCACAAGTGTGATCTTACACGACCTTAAAGGAATATTATATATAATTATCTGCATCTTTACTACACAATATACGCAGTTTATATACCACACAAGTGTTGTATACTACCACACAAGTGTTGTGTACTACCACATACACCTGTCATGCACTACCACACACACACACACACCTGTCATGTACTACCACACACACACACACACCTGTCATGTACTACCACACACACACACACACACCTGTCATGTACTACCACACACACACACACACCTGTCATGCACTACCACACACACACACACCTGTCATGCACTACCACACACACACACACACACCTGTCATGCACTACCACACACATCTGTCATGTAAAAATAACCCAATTTCCAATAACTACCAAACAACTACCATATAACTACTCACGTTAGCACATTTCACTTCAACTCAGCGTCGCAATAAGCTACCACTCAAGATAGACAGATATCTAGTATCTACCACTCAATATAGATAGTTTTCAAGTATCTACCACTCAAGTATGTACCACTTAACTATCTACCACTCATCCCCGTTATGTTGAGAGGGATGTTGAAAGCCTCGTCTCTCCTTCCCAAGGGCTGTTGATTCCTCCCTATCTTTTTCAACCCCGTTGCATCAATCGTTTTCCAACCCCCACCAGGCACCTCCCCACCCTACCAGGAACCTCCCCACCCTACCAGGCACCTCCCCACCCTACCAGGCACCTCCCCACCCCTGCCTGGCACCTCCCCACCCTACCAGGCACCTCCCCACCCTACCAGGCACCTCCCCACCCCTGCCTGGCACCTCCCCACCCTACCAGGAACCTCCCCACCCTACCAGGCACCTCCCCACCCCACCAGGCACCTCCCCACCCTACCAGGAACCTCCCCACCCTACCAGGCACCTCCCCACCCTACCAGGCACCTCCCCACCCTACCAGGCACCTCCCCACCCCTGCCTGGCACCTCCCCACCCTACCAGGCACCTCCCCACCCTACCAGGCACCTCCCCACCCCTGCCTGGCACCTCCCCACCCTACCAGGAACCTCCCCACCCTACCAGGCACCTCCCCACCCCACCAGGCACCTCCCCACCCTACCAGGAACCTCCCCACCCTACCAGGCACCTCCCCACCCTACCAGGCACCTCCCCACCCCCCGCCAGGGACCTGCCGACCCCAGCAACCAGCAGCGTACTCCACCGAGGCGAGAACGTGAAGATCCCGCCAGTGTTGTGAAGGTCTTCCAGGAAAGTAGCTCTTACTTCCGTACACAGACTTGTGGATATCTTTTCCCAGTGGTGGGGTGACTAACCCGGAGGTGGGCGGCCACGGTAGATGACCCGGTGGTGGGCGGCCACGGTAGATGACCCGGTGGTGGGCGGCCAGGGTAGATGACCCGGTGGTGGGCGGCCAGGGTAGATGACCCGGTGGTGGGCGGCCAGGGTAGATGACCCGGTGGTGGGCGGCCAGGGTAGATGACCCGGTGGTGGGCGGCCAGGGTAGATGACCCGGTGGTGGGCGGCCAGGGTAGATGACCCGGTGGTGGGCGGCCAGGGTAGATGACCCGGAGGTGGGCGGCCAGGGTAGATGACCCGGTGGTGGGCGGCCAGGGTAGATGACCCGGTGGTGGGCGGCTAGGGTAGATGACCCGGTGGTGGGCGGCCAGGGTAGATGACTCGGTGGTGGGCGGCCAGGGTAGATGACCCGGTGGTGGGCGGCCAGGGTAGATGACTCGGTGGTGGGCGGCCAGGGTAGATGACCCGGTGTGTGGCCAGGGTAGATGACCATTGTGGCCAAGAGGGAGGGGGGGGGGAGGGTAGTGAAGGGAACGGAGCTTGGAACTTAAGATAATTCGTCTTATATGGCAGCGACCAGCTAGACTAACGGTACGTGTACCGTTAGTCCCCTTCTCTCCCCCCCTCACTCTCCCCCCTCACTCTCCCCCCCTCACTCTCCCCCCTCACTCTCCCCCCCTCACTCTCCCCCCTCACTCTCCCCCCTCACTCTCCCACACATGCCCCTGCTCACCATCTCCGGGCCACATGGGACAGAAGAGGAAGGAAGGGAAGGAGATATGAGAGAGGGATGGAGGAGACCCGGGCATGGCCGGGTTAGTTTGGTGTTAAGCTTAACACCTCTCAGCGTATGGAAGTGTATTACGGCAACACAAGTGTTTCCTGGCCAACCAACAAGTGTATTGTAGCCCCTGTGAAGTGTTCTGTAGCCCCTGTGAATTGTACTGTAGCCCCTGTGAAGTGTTCTGTAGCCCCTGTGAATTGTACTGTAGCCCCTGTGAAGTGTACTGTAGCCCCTGTGAAGTATGTGTACTGTAGCCCCTGTGAAGTATGTGTACTGTAGCCCCTGTGAAGTGTGTGTACTGTAGCCCCTGTGAAGTGTGTGTACTGTAGCCCCTGTGAAGTGTGTGTACTGTAGCCCCTGTGAAGTATGTGTACTGTAGCCCCTGTGAAGTATGTGTACTGTAGCCCCTGTGAAGTGTACTGTAGCCCCTGTGAATTGTACTGTAGCCCCTGTGAAGTATGTGTACTGTAGCCCCTGTGAAGTATGTGTACTGTAGCCCCTCTGAAGTGTACTGTAGCCCCTGTGAATTGTACTGTAGCCCCTGTGAAGTGTACTGTAGCCCCTGTGAAGTATGTCTACTGTAGCCCCTGTGAAGTTTATAAGCCTCAGACTGGTTTATGAACAACCTCACAGCGGATGTCTCACACAGTGTATATAGTCCAGTCTCACCTGTGGCTCATAGTCTTCGTCCACAGGTGAGAAAAAGAAGACACACAGGTGAACAGATGAACAAGAGACCTAAACTTAATTGTCTATACAAAAAAACAAAACAAAACCTTACAAACAGAACTGTTTCTCATCCCAGAAAACTGAATTATCCAATTCCTTACTAATTCCATAAGTTCCACAATCTGTACCTCACTGATGCTGCATTTTAAGCCCAGGACGAGCGCCAGGAACTCCAGCCGTGCTGTCAAGAAGAAAGTCGAGTAGATATAGATAGCGGCCCACTCTCTATTATGCCCAATTACCTGCTTTATCAGACGGTAATTTCCAACTGGAATTTTCAGTCGAGTAAGGCTCCCCCCAGTGACTGGCACTGGAGCCCTGGTTATCTTGAAGTTTCAGAACGGTTAGAAAAATAAACGGTATGTTTTTATTCTTTTAAACAGCTATATGTATAAAAAGATACACACAGTCCTTGTTGCCTAAGCCTTTATGGTTTATTGTAACGATGAATTAAACTGACTGAACCACAGGACTGCGGGAGCCTTATGAATAAACGATCTATAGGACTGGGTCAGGAATGAGTGATTCATAGGACTGAACCAACATTACGATTGAATGAGTCATAGGACTGAACGACCTCGTAGCGACGGGCGACATAACAGTCTCAACGATCCACACAACTGGATAAACGATGATCTAAATGATCCATTGGATTGTTACATCAATAATACTCTGGACTGAGCTTTCCGAAACGTTGCATTATTAGGTGAGTACACACACACACACACACACGCACACACACACACACACGCACACGCACACGCACACACACACACACACACACACACACACACACACACACACACACACACACACGCACACACACACGCACACACACAATGTTGAGTAAAAGTCAGAGGTGCAGGAGAGACAGATGTTGAAGATGCCTACAATAAAACCTTGTAAAAAAGATCATAGGCGACAAAATATGCACAAATAGTCTGATGAAACACAAGTGCCTGAACTTATGAAACCAATTTGAAGTTTCTATAAATATAAACTGCCCAGAAGAGACAAAAATAATCAGTTGTCATGGAGCACCAAGAGCGTGGAGCTCTACTACTGAAACCGTATATACAAAATGACAAAAATAAAACAGTCCAAGGAAAGCAACAAAACAGAAATTTGTAGTTTAAAATAGTCTTGTAATGTGTTCGCTGTTAGACAACATTGATTGATGCAGATTAAGCCACCACCAAGAGGTGGCACGGGCATGAATAACCCGTAAGTAAGTAAGGCAAGAAAGTAGGTGGTGTATTTAAGTCCGAAGAACCCCCCCTTCCTTTTCCGGACACTCATTCAGCACCGCTCCTGTGCCAGGTAAGTCCACTACGAGCTCACCATAGCCCGTGCTACTTGGAACTTGTTCCGAGTAGCTGAATCTATAACAACAACCCCCTTTTCCCCACCCCCTCCCCCTCCCCCTTGCACATTCACGATAAACAGAGACCTTAAGAGACAGTGTCTCAAGGAATCGTTAATGGCTATCAGCTGTCTTTGATAAAGACGTTTTGAATTCACTCTTCCTAAAGACTTCAACTGCCACTGAGCCAACTAGGCCATTTAGAAAGCTACGTTTTCCAAATCATTTAAACTTGCATTCAGAACCACAATGGATACCCCTTACGTTAAATAATGCCCCCCTTAAACAGGCAGGTGTTGACGCGTGTGTTGGGGAGTCGAACCCCGCCCGCCGTCATCCGGGTCGATTCACAAACCGATTGCTAGTTCCTGTTTTTCCAGAGCCCGGCCGACCATGAGGGGACACTGTTCTTTTCTTTTACTCCAAGTTCAAGAGCACTACGAGCGGGGGAAGAGGAGGGGGCGGTGGCGGGAGGGAGGGGCGGAGGGGGGAGAGGTGGATAGCTTGTTGGTGGTGGGGGGAAGGGGGAGGGGATGGTGTGGAGGGGAGGGGGGGGGGGTAAGAGCCGCGTCCCAGTTCTCTCTCCTGACTTCTGTCTTGGAGGGAAATGTTATGTTTGGTGGTAGCGTGTGTGTGTGTGTGAGTGTGTGTGTGAGTGAGTGTGTGTGTGTGAGTGTGTGTGTTTATTATATATTCTTACACATTTGTATATAAAAACATTCATGACCAAGTCCTTTTCCTAAACACAAAATATATTATGATGTAAAAGACGCAGAGTGTTCTTGGTGTTCTGGTTGTAGGAGTGGAGGAACTGTGTACTGGACACCTCAAGATCAACCCAGTACACGTCACTCAGGAGAAAACCCTCGAGGAAACCATCTTAGATTTAGATACAGACAAATTATTGAGGGGACAGAATAGGAGCAACATTGTTCCACACCTCTTCAACAGTCACGTGACTTAACCTGAGCCTCACTATCTCTCTCTCTAGTGGCCTCCATGAGGACAGGACGCCGGCGGCTTGTCAAGGGGGAGGAAGACCCATACAATAAACATATATGCAATAAATGAGGACCATTCAATCGGATCATTCATGAAGCTGTTAATGCACGACCAGTGTGACCCACAAGTGAGTGAGAGTAGGGAAGAAGGGGGCGGTTGGAGAGGGCGGGGAGGGGGGCAGGGAGGGGGGCAGGGAGGGAGACAGGGAGGGGGGCAGGGATGGGGGCAGCGAGGGGGGCAGGGAGGGGGGGCAGGGGGCAGGGAGGGGGGGCAGGGGACAGGGAGGGGGGTTGTATGTGGACAATCACACGTGTCTGAGAAGGGGGGGAGTGGGGGGGGGGGGGGAGAGAGGGGGGCGAGTAGACATCGATGGAGAGTGAGTGCAGTTTGCCCAAGCCAGAGCCAGAGAGGGTGGTGCACACGTCGGGAGGAGGGCGGCCCCGTAAGGTTACCGGAGAGCATTGGTCCACATTCTCCCGCCCAGCACCTCAGGCGGGGGGCGTCACCCCCCCCGCTCCCTCCTCAGCCCCCCCAGCCCCTCCTCACCCCAGCCCCCCACCTCTGTAAAACCTTCCCAAACAACCATGAATCGATAAGATAAACAAATTGCTAACACAAAACCGCCGACTAGTGTCGGGTCCTTGTACCTTAGCCAGGCGAGCTCCATTGTATAAACCGGGAATAACCAGGGCGCTTATTTCCTGGTTCCGCTGCAAGGAATGTCTCATAACGGTTCCTTTCCTTGGCGCTTTAACTCGTTGTAAAATGAATTAGCTTTACAAAACAAAAAGCTAAAGAGATGATCGTCGTTTTTCCGGAAAAGCAAAATCATTTAGAACCGAACTGTAAAAGTGTTTTATTATGGGCGGAAGAGATTTTTGTTTTTCATTGTCGGTTTCTGAAGATTTTAGATTGTTTGGTCATGATCTCACTCATCTGTGAGAGAATGTTGCAGGTGTGTGTGTGTGTGTGTGTGTGGGGGGGGGGGGGTCAGCACCACAGGTGTGTGTGTGGCGAGGGGGGGGGGGAGGGTCAGCACCACAGGTGTGTGTGGCGAGGGGGGGGTCAGCACCACAGGTGTGTGTGTGTGGGGGGGGGGCGGGGTCAGCACCACAGGTGTGTGTGTGGCGAGGGGGGGGGGGTCAGCACCACAGGTGTGTGTGTGGCGAGGGGGGGGGGGGGAGGGTCAGCACCACAGGTGTGTGTGTGTGGCGAGGGGGGGGGGGCGGGGTCAGCACCACAGGTGTGTGTGGCGAGGGGGGGGTCAGCACCACAGGTGTGTGTGGCGAGGGGGGCGGGGTCAGCACCACAGGTGTGTGTGGAGGGGGGGGTCAGCACCACAGGTGTGTGTGGAGGGGGGGGGGGGGTCAGCACCACAGGTGTGTGTGGCGAGGGGGGGGGGTCAGCACCACAGGTGTGTGTGGCGAGGGGGGGGATCAGCACCACAGGTGTGTGTGGCGAGGGGGGCGGGGTCAGCATCACAGGTGTGTGTGGCGAGGGGGTCGGGGTCAGCACCACAGGTGTGTGTGGAGGGGGGGGGGGTCAGCACCACAGGTGTGTGTGGCGAGGGGGCGGGGTCAGCATCACAGGTGTGTGTATGTGATTAAGGAGGTAGAAGGGTCAGATCAACACGCCTGGTGTTGTAACAAGAGCCAAGAGTGCAGGTGGGGTGAGAGCCAGGTGTGTGGACAGCGCTAACGGTGGTGGTGCAGGTGTGGACGGGGGAGACAGCGGACCTTATGGTGGGGGGGGGGGGGGAGGAGGAGGAATGCAAGTACCGTTAGCAAGGACCGTAGTGGGTTGAGGCCCCTCCCCTCCCCCCCACAACAACGAAAACACTCTTCCAAAACGGCGTCAACAGACTGTTTTGGCGGCATTTATCCGTTGTTCGGACGTTCACGGATGCAGGGAACGGTATAACGTTCGTCGCTAGCGGTGATCAATGTCAAGGGGACGGAACGTTGCGGCCAGTGGGAGGCGGGAGCCGCGGTTGAAAGTAAGCGTCACTCGGCTACTCGCGGACATTGTTCCACTTCTCTCTCACCCCCAGTACGCATGCGTCAACTGCAGCCCGCCCACCACGACGCGCGCACTCGCGTCCCGCCAATCAAAAGCCAAATAGCGCGGAAGCCTGCGTGTGGTTGGCCGGGAAGCGGTAAGCGCGGAGCCGCTGGAAAGTTGTGCAAGGCGCCCACAGTCACGGTTGCGCTCATGAACTTGGTGGTAGAGAATTCAAGGGCAAAGAAAGGGCGCCCCGCGCGCCAACAGGAGGTTTTAACGCGCTTTCAAAACTCCGCTCTTGACGTTGTTCACTAGGTGACGTAACTAGGGGGCCAGGGATGCGGAACCTCCATGACCAGGAATGGCCTAGTTCGCCAGGCCTTCCCAGATAACTGGGCTAATGAGATGAGAGAGAGACATCTCGATGGTAATTGGTGTAGCCTTTTGTGAGGTGGGTTGCCCTCTCTGGCGTCGTCTGTTCTGGGGGCGTCGCAGACCCTTCACTCCTGTCGCTGC
This sequence comes from Procambarus clarkii, assembly GCF_040958095.1. NCBI lineage: Eukaryota > Metazoa > Arthropoda > Malacostraca > Decapoda > Cambaridae > Procambarus > Procambarus clarkii. Next base: position 21,764,499 of record NC_091180.1, on the reverse strand, counting down.
GTCTGTCTGTCTCTTGGACGGCAGCGACGGTGGCTAGCAGACGGGAACGTCTTCCTGTCTAACACATTACTTACTCTCTAATGCTCTGTAACGCGCCAGTCCTTTGGGGGGAAAAACAAAACATTGAATCACTCTCTGAAACCAACGCGCATACACACAGACACGCGCATACACACACACACACACACACACACACACACACACACACACACACACACACACGAGGAATGTGTGTGTGTGTTTGTACTGTATAGAGCCCAGTAGGCTCAGGAGCCTGTACACCAGTTAATTGACAGTTGAAAGGCGGGACCAAAGAGCCAGAGCTCAACCCCCGCAAGTACAACTAGGTGAGTACACACACACACACACACACACACACACACACACACACACACACACACACACACACACACACACACAATTCAGGCGCGTCGCCAACAACAACAACTCGACGCGATCCATTACTCAAGCACCAGACATGTTGGATTCACTTCCCCAGCACCTCCACACCTGCACGTGCGCCTCCACACCTGCACGTGCGCCTCCACACCTGCACCTCCACACCTGCACGTGCACCTCCACACCTGCACGTGCACCTCCACACCTGCACGTGCGCCTTCACACCTGCACGTGCACCTCCACACCTGCACGTGCGCCTCCACACCTCGACAAGTGAACTTTCCGGCTGAATAATTTCCGTTATTTAATGAGACGTTAATTACAATTAAGAGACAGTTACGTGTAACAATTTTTTTGTCGTAATTGTATTCTTACTCACGCTTGGTTGACTCCCAGGAAGGGGGGGGGGAAGAGAGAGAGAGAGAGAGAGAGAGAGAGAGAGAGAGAGAGAGAGAGAGAGAGAGAGAGACAGAGAGAGAGAGACAGAGAGAGAGAGACAGAGAGAGAGAGACAGAGAGAGAGAGAGACAGAGAGAGAGAGACAGAGAGACAGAGAGACAGAGACAGAGAGACTGAGACACAGAGACTGAGACACAGAGACAGAGACACAGAGACAGAGACACAGAGACAGAGACAGAGACACAGAGACAGAGACAGAGACAGAGAGAAAGAAAGAGAGAAAGGGAGTGAGACAGCGAGAGAGAAACAGGGTGAGAGAGAGAGAGAGAGAGAGAGAGAGAGAGAGAGAGAGAGAGAGAGAGAGAGAGAGAAAGGAACAGAGAGGAAAAGGGAGAGAGTGAGAGAAAGGGAGAGAGAGACAGAGAGAGAGAGAGAGTGAGAGAAAGGGAGAGAGAGAGAGAGAACAAGAGAGAGTGACAGAGAAGGAGGAGAGAGAGCAGTCTCTTCCTATGAAAGGATCACTACTGGCGCTCCGCATTGAAATTACCACTTGGAATAGTACACAATATTATTATTATTATATTATTAATATTACCTTTTAAATAACTTATATAATAATGAGTGAATAAGAAAAATAATTATAATTACAATAATAATAATAATTATAAAATTTCAATTTTTATTAGAATTAAAATTAATAATTCTAACAATATTAAAAATAACCAGTCCTAAGATAACCTAAAGTAAGAAAAAAACTAAATTCCTAAATTTCTAAAGTAAACAGTGAAATAATTATGGAGAATTTACTGCATGTACGGGGACACATGACTGTACGGGGACACATAATTGTACGGGGACACATGACTGTACGGGGACACATAACTGTACGGGGACACATAACTGTACGGGGACACATAACTGTACGGGGACACATAACTGTACGGGGTACACATAACTGTACGGGGACACATAACTGTACGGGGACACATGACTGTACGGGGACACATGACTGTACGGGGGACACATGACTGTACGGGGGACACATGACTGTACGGGGGACACATAACTGTACGGGTACACATAACTGTACGGGGTACACATAACTGTACGGGTACACATAACTGTACGGGGTACACATAACTGTACGGGGACACATGACTGTACGGGGGACACATAACTGTACGGGGTACACATAACTGTACGGGGACACATAACTGTACGGGGTACACATAACTGTACGGGTACACATAACTGTACGGGGTACACATAACTGTACGGGTACACATAACTGTACGGGGATACATAACTGTACGGGTACACATAACTGTACGGGGTACACATAACTGTACGGGGACACATAACTGTACGGGGATACATAACTGTACGGGTACACATAACTGTACGGGGACACATGACTGTACGGGGTACACATAACTGTACGGGGATACATAACTGTACGGGTACACATAACTGTACGGGGACACATGACTGTACGGGGATACATAACTGTACGGGTACACATAACTGTACGGGGTACACATAACTGTACGGGGATACATAACTGTACGGGGTACACATAACTGTACGGGGATACATAACTGTACGGGGATACATAACTGTACGGGTACACATAACTGTACGGGTACACATAACTGTACGGGGACACACAACTGTACGGGGTACACATAACTGTACGGGGTACACACAACTGTACGGGGTACACATAACTGTACGGGGACACACAACTGTACGGGGATACATGACTGTACGGGGTACACATAACTGTACGGGTACACATAACTGTACGGGTACACATAACTGTACGGGTACACATAACTGTACGGGGACACACAACTGTACGGGGTACACATAACTGTACGGGGTACACACAACTGTACGGGGTACACATAACTGTACGGGGACACACAACTGTACGGGGACACATAACTGTACGGGGATACATGACTGTACGGGGTACACATAACTGTACGGGTACACATAACTGTACGGGTACACATAACTGTACGGGTACACATAACTGTACGGGGACACACAACTGTACGGGGTACACATAACTGTACGGGGTACACACAACTGTACGGGGTACACATAACTGTACGGGGACACACAACTGTACGGGGACACATAACTGTACGGGGTACACATAACTGTACGGGTACACATAACTGTACGGGGTACACATAACTGTACGGGTACACATAACTGTACGGGGACACACAACTGTACGGGGTACACATAACTGTACGGGGATACACAACTGTACGGGGTACACATAACTGTACGGGGGACACATAATTGGCTGATACCTATCACCCTCACAGTATAGCTGATGGAGGCGGGGCGGCCACCTTCAGGGAGACCCAGCCAACCAGCGAGTACAGGGACCTAGAACGTTGTTACAGGTTCGTGCCGATAGTCTCTGAGACCAGGCAAAGGCGAAAGACCAAAGACAGGCAAAGGCCAAAGACCAAAGTCAGGCAAAGGCCAAACACCAAAGTCAGGCAAAGGCCAAAGACCAAAGTCAGACAAAGACCGGATAACAAAGGACAAAGGATGCCAGATAGCCCTAAGAGGTCTTGTTTCAAGACTTAAATAACTAAGATAAAGGTCTTCTGCAACTGCCAGATTCGGAACAAAATGTAGTTGAATCAGGTAAATGTTTCTCAAGTGTTCTTTAACTTCTTTAATTAGGAATGTATTACTGAATGGTCCCGATAGTTTTATACAACATTTTCCATAATGAATAAAAATCTAACATTGATATGTATTCGAAGCGTGCCAAATACGTCTAAAAAATTAGTCTGTTCATAAAATTATGTTGTACCTAGTAGCCTGAACGTCGTACTCAGCCTACTATGCAAGGCCCGATTTGCATAATAAGCCAAGATTTCCTGAATTTATATATTTTTCAATATTTTTTTCTTATCAAATGATAAAGCTATTCATTTCATTATGTATGAGTTATTTTTTTATATTTGAGTTAAAACTAACGTAGATATATGACCGAACCTAACCAACCCTACCTAACCTAACCTAACCTAACCTAACTTAACCTATCTTAACCTAACCTAAACTAACCTAACCAACCCTACCTAACCTAACCTAACCTAACTTAACCTATCTTAACCTAACCTAAACTAACACAATTAAGTCAATAATTTATGTTCATAATATAACAATAATAATTCAAATAAACTATTTGGACAGAATTGATTGAAAATAAAGAAAAATACTCGGCCTATTAGGCAAATCGGGCCTTGCATAGTAGGCCGAGAAGTGTGTGCTGGCTACTAGGTACAACATATATAAATATACCCCCGGAGCACCGCCAAATCTCCCTTGTGGACTAACTAATCAGGACTTTCCCTTTCAAACAAGCAGTACAAGCACTTGTGTCGCCTCACACCCGCTGTTTACCAAGACCCCTTCAAGGTACATTGATCACAGGTGCATAGGTAGCTCCTCCCCCTCGACCTGCAGCAGGAGCCCCTCCCCCTCGACCTGCAGCAGGAGCCCCCTCCTTCTCAACCTGCAGCAGGAGCCCCCTCAACCTGCAGCAGGAGCCCCCTCCTCCTCAACCTGCAGCAGGAGCCCCCTCCTCCTCAACCTGCAGCAGGAGCCCCCTCCTCCTCAACCTGCAGCAGGAGCCCCCTCCTCCTCAACCTGCAGCAGGAGCCCCCTCAACCTGCAGCAGGAGCCCCCTCCTCCTCAACCTACAGCAGGAGCCCCCTGCCCCTGCAGCAGGTGCCCCCTCCTCCTCAACCTGCAGCAGGAGCCCCCTCCTCCTCAACCTGCAGCAGGAGCCCCCTTGCCCCTCGACCTGCAGCAGGAGCCCCCTTGCCCCTCGACCTGCAGCAGGAGCCCCCTTGCCCCTCGACCTGCAGCAGGAGCCCCCTTGCCCCTCGACCTGCAGCAGGGGCCACTAACCTACCGTACACAAACCAGTAGCAACCTTGACACAGGTCAAAAGAATATTGGTTTTATCTCTTGCGGGAAATTTACGATATGTCGAGGAGGAGGAGCTCGGGGCTCTGGGTAACTGGGACAACACCCGCTGGTGACCCGTTACTCTCACACCCCGCCCCTCCCCCCTCCCTGCCCTTCCCAGCACCCCCCTCGCTCCTCCCCCCTTTCTCCCTGCCCTTCCCAGCACCACCTCCCTCCCCGCCCTTCCCAGCACCCCCCTCGCTCCTCCCAGCACCCCCCCCCCTGTCCCCGCCCCTCGCAGCACTCCCCTTGGCTAACGACCGTCTAAGCGGAGCATGAGCTGCACTTAGCCGTTAGTTCTGGGCACTTGTTGGAGAAGTGCTCATAGCTGAAGAAGTTGCGGCACTGTCTCACGTTGTAGACCTTCTCCACGGCGATCTGGTTTGGTGAGGCGGTGATTCCTAAGCTCTTGAACCCGTTCTTCGCTGCTTCCTGGTCCTGTTTTGCTGTTTGGAAGGTCATCACCATCGTGGGTCGAGTGACATCGTTAGTCTTGATGAGTAGAGCTGTTTTTATTAATTTATTGGCCAATGGCATGCTACGGAAAAAAATAAAAGGCATTGAAGTACCACAGAACATAAATATCGCAACATTCATAACTAATTACCAAACAACTACAAAACAAACTCAGCATAATTTCAGAAAACCACAGTTTAATTACATAAGAACACAAAAATGGCAAATAAAACCAGAAACATAAGGGAACATTCAGTCACCGAACACAGGGGCACAAACACATGGAGAAACACACCACAATATATACAGCAAACCAAGGCAATGCCTACACATATTTATGTGGAAAATCAGCCTTAGGATACCATAGACAGTACGCCTCCCAGAGGGCCCAGTCCCATCTGTCAATTTGGCGGCCACCTGGCGGCGGCATAGCGCGCTTCATAAACATCAAAGTCAAAGAAACACCTTACGCTTTGTACCCACACCAAAGGCAGATTCACGGGGGCCGGCGGCACACTGACCCCCGACACGGGGCCCGACCCCACGACAGCCACCGTCATGGCGTCCTTCGACATGTCGAAGCTTTCCCCCGTTAGGGGATAACAGCACAGGGGGCGACTTCACAGGGAACAGTTGCACAGAGGGCGGCAGCACTGGGGCCATCACCAAAGGGGGTGGGAGCACAGAGGAGCGGCTGCACATCGGACTTCAGGACAGGTGGCAAGGGCACAGTGCCCACATGGGAACACCCTTCTTCTGCGCATCCACGGCGGCCTTCGGACGAGCGTCCTTCCAGAGCACCACCACCAAGCCTCTCACAGAACCCGACACAGCAGGGTTAACCATCCCACACTCCGAGGAGCCTACAGTCAGGGTGGTAGGGGGGCACCTAGGAACCATCAGAGTCCCCCCCCCCCCCCACACCAGTCGCATGTACCAACGCTACCATCAACGCCGCATCCATCGGAACACCACCAGGCAACCCAACAGGCCCAGGCATCTTGTCCGAAGACTGCAGCTAGCAAAACCCACCATCGGCCCAGTCGGGACCCTAAAGGGTCAGAGCATTCGAAGAGCACCTCGAGTGCTAGAGCCCGGCCACAGGTCATCCAAACTGTCCACCCCCACTGTATCCAACTCCCTCGAAATGCAGGGAATCCGCGCCCAGGCTGGCGCGGTGATGGTAGGAGTGTTGGGAGCTGGAGAGGGAAATACCTGTTTGTGCCGCCCGGGTCTTGGGTGGTACTGGAGTCTGAGTTGAGATCATCCTGGTGGTAGTCTCCGGAGTGGTAGTGAAGACAGTGAGACTTGTGTCCAGGGCAATGATGGGTCCAGGCAGTCATCGCTGGTTATGACTCTGATTGCACCTGTGGTATTTTCCTCTTCTATTTTTCTGGTGATCTGTGCTCTCATTTTGTGGTTCTCATGTGAGTTATTGTTGGTCGTCCTGCGGCCGGTGTTCTCGGCACGAGGGGGGAGGCGGACCAGTTTGTCTTCTGTCGGGAAATTATTGAGAGCCCTAATTACTTAGGTTGCTAATGGCCTCGGCGGTAATGCTAGGCATATATTCCCAAATAGTAGATTTGGGAATCTACTAAGCATGGCAAATTATGCCATGCTCTAATGGTTCCAGGAGCATTGTTGACCTTTGTCAGCAGACTGGTGAGTGGTTGGTGGTTGGTGACAGGCAGCCTTGGGGATGTGGGGCAAGTATATGGCACTGCTCTTTCACCCCGTCCCCATACCCAGGCTCCTTGCATTCCCCCCCCCCCATATCTCTTCCAAGTGTGTATTTATGTTTGTAGGTTAGATCAGCATTTTAAAAGCACTACAATCACCTTCTGTGGTTGATTGTTCTATAAATCACTGAACTACATGTTTAACAGCTCTCTAACCCTCCAAGTCCTCTCATAGAGGACAGAAAAAAAATTAATATATATGGTTACCATTATAAATATGTGGCCACGTCTGTGGTAGAAAATAATAATAATAATAATAATAACAATAAATATCTTTCATGGCTTATAGCAGGTAAGTGCTTTCTCCTGTTAGTTACTCTACCTCACCTGCCTGGCGGGTGCCCCCGGGGTCCCTCACCTGGCCTGGCGGGTGCCCCCGGGGTCCCTCACCTGGCCTGGCGGGTGCCCCCGGGGTCCCTCACCTGGCCTGGCGGGTGCCCCCGGGGTCCCTCACCTGGCCTGGCGGGTGCCCCCGGGGTCTGCCATGAGCACGAGGTCTATAGAGTCAAGGGTTGGTACTGGTGAGTCCAATAACACAGCAGCACCCGGAAGACAGGCATCTAAACGACGCTTCCTCCAACGACGTGTGTCTACGACGTGTGTCTACGACGTGGGTCTACGACGTGTGTCTACGACATGTATCAACGACATGTGTCAACGACATGCGTCAAAAATTATCACGTCGGCGAGTAAAGTGACAGGGGGAGGGGAGGGGAGTAGGGTGACCAACCGCTCACCCAAACATCAATCAACATCACGGGGAAAAGCCTAAGATCTTCAGAGTTTCCCCCCCCCCTTAGAAGTCTTTCATTACGTTCCTGGAAGTTTTGACGCAGCGGAGAAAGTAGGAAAGTTTGAAGAGGGGAAAGAGTGACGACACATCACACTTTTCACATCAGTTTTCCGGCCTCGCTTGGCATTCTTGGCGGTAGAAGAGAAAAGCTTGATGTTCCCCCCACAGCAGAGGAGAAAAGCTTGATTTTCCTCCGCCACAGCAGGAGAGAAATATACAGCCCAGCCTCCTGAAAGGAAAGTACCTACAGTAACTATGTGGGCAGAAAGTACATATATGTCGCCATAGACTGGCAGAAAGTACATATATGTCGCCATAGACTGGCAGAAAGTACATATATGTCGCCATAGACTGGCAGAAAGTAATTTTTTGTATAATTGAAGTTGGACAAAATTGTTACATTCATGTTACTACCTAAGCTAACCATCCTAGACCTAATACACGCTAACTATAGTACAAATACAGTACATATATGTACTATACTAGTACTAGGAGCATACAAGTCAGCTTTTCAGCTGCATTTTTTGGCTGACCCTTTAAATATTAGTACAAACATTGGCTTACTAGAGCTCCGTTACCACATAATGATACGACGGAGCCAAATGGTCGCCAAGAGTGCCATCAAAGCAAGAGGATCGGGAGGAAATATAATGCTGACCAAATATTCAGCTCTAGACAGCTTGGATGGTTAGGAATCTTTATGAATTTTGATTGATAAATTTAATTTGCAATTGATAATTGTTTGGACTGTGTTTTTTTGTATGGGTCCTGCAAGAGCACATAATGCCTCGTGCAAACGCACGCACACGCACGCAAAAACTAGCATATATGCAAATACGTATAGACCCACTAGTGCGTACACGCCTGTACAAACGGGCAGTGACGAGCATAAATGTACACGTACATAGCAAATATGTATGCACGCACCACAAACATACGCAAACACAAGCACGCACACACCTGGGGGTTGATATCACGCCAGACCTGTCCCCTGAAGCCGATGAGGGGACAATCGACTTGTGAATGGTCCAGGACGGACCGAAACGTCGTCGTCCCTTCACCTTCTAGTGTGTGGTCTGGTCAACTGTCCCCTGAAGCCCATATCAAGAAGATAACATCAGCGGCATATGCCAGGTTGGCCAACATAAGAACGACATTTAGAAACTTGTGTAAAGAATCATTCAGAACTTTGTTTTACCACATATGTCAGACCAATCCTGGAGTATGCAGCTCCAGCATGGTGTCCATATCTAGTCAAGGATAAGACTAAACTGGAAAAGGTTCAAAGGTTTGCCACCAGACTAGTACCCGAGCTGAGAGGTATGAGCTACGAGGAGAGACTACGGGGAATTAAACCTCACGTCACTGGAAAACAGAAGAGTTAGAGGGGACATGACCACAACATACAAGATTCTCAAGGGAAGCGATAGTGTAGATAAAGACAGACTATTTAACACAAGGGGCACACACAATAGGGGGACACAGGTAGAAAATGAGTGCCCAAATGAGACAGAGATGTTAGAAAGTTTTTTTTTAGTGTCAGAGTGGTTAGTAAATGGAAGGTATTAGGAAGTGATGTGGTGGAGGCTGACTCCATACACAGCTTCAAGTGTAGATATGATACACCTGTTGATTGACGGTTGCAAGGCGGGACCAAGGAGCCGAAGCTCAACCTCTCGCAATCACAACTAGGTGAGTACAGACACACACACACAAGGTGCATGAGGTAAAGTATGAGGCAGCCTTAACCTCCCCCGGTACAGTAACGGTGCTGGCGGAGTCAACGGTCAGGCCCAGCAAGTGAGAGCCGGCGCCCATCCCGCACTACGCCGCCCTCACGGCCCTCACGGCCTCCTTGAGAGGAGGTACAAAGCATCCTCAGGTCGTTCAGCTTTTCTTCGAGGACTATCTCAATGGCGCTCGAGCCCAGAGGTGCCCCTAGCAGCACACTGTTGGTGGGAGCGACCACCGGGGCTCCTGGCAATAAGATTCGTGCTGCATCTATGATTGGCTGGCTAGATGAGATGATTTCACTCTTTGATGGGTTTAGGGTGACACCTAACTCCTCTCCCTTAGATTTCACTAGCTCTAGATCTTCTAGCAGGGATTCCTGTGTGCCTGCCAGGGTGCCATCGTCCAGGAACCAGATGTTGAATTCGCTGGACACCCTGCTTGTAACCTCTTTAGCTGCCATGCAGAAAAGAAAAGGGGCAAGTTAGTCTCCCTGCTGGACACCTTCTGCGGAAACGCCTTCATGTTCCCTAAACAACAGCGTCGATTCCCTACTGTACCCTGCTGAAACGAAGGGAAGTAGACAAGGAAAGTTTCTTCCAACTGCTTCCTGTACAACATCCCTTTTTACCTGGTTGAAACCATTTTTAAAGTTTAATTTAATTAATACCATATTTTCTGGGAGGTGAATAGTATAGGCTCG